>NC_142952.1:31579608-31647108 GCF_046866305.1 Octopus bimaculoides | reverse complement strand
TCTGGTCAAATAAAGACGAAAACAACAGCTATTCTATCAATTAGGAACTAATTAGTACTGCTAAGCCTTAACGAGTAAGGGAAAATAGATGCAATTTATGCATAGAGGAGCTTTACCAGATATTTACATCAAAACATACATTAATACAAGATACAAATAAGCTCTTAGATGTTTGTACAAGCACAATTGGACCTTTAAGAGATAGAAAGATAACTCTAGATAGCCAACGCCCCAGCAGCAATTGGGTTTGATATAATAAATAGAACATAACATAACATAAAAATAATTAATAACCATTGTTAATTAAAAACCAAATACCCTACAATGTACAACATAAATAATGAGGAGCCCAACAATAAATGTATATAAGCAAACAAGACCCCTTCAATATACACACAACATTCAAAATCTAAAATATTACATACATCCATTAAAACGAGCAAAGAGCCTTACAAAAACAACAATCTTGACCTTAATCTATTTAAAGGCCAAGCCCTAACTTCAGATAGTGACTGGGGTGAAGATGAGGTCAATAGCACAGACCTATAAATACCCCCCCCCCCCACCTCCTACAGAACATTAACAAAAATTTGCTTCAATCAGTTCACCTCAAGGATAACCAAATGGATGGATCCTGATGAAGCTGCACCGACAATGTTTGCAGGTCGCATTTGCAACAATGAGTAGTTGTTGCAGTGGAAACATAAGTAGGTTATTATAATATGCTGTATATAGCTATAAAATAAATTTTGTGGTCGTACAATAGGGTAACAAGTTTTTCAAAGTAAACGATTTCCTGTATCAAAAGTCAACAATTTCATATAAGATGGGAAAATAACCTTTATTTTAAGTTTTTTTTTTTTAAAAAAAGGTTATCCTCAACTGAAGAAATCTAACACCACTTTTGACCCAAATCATGCAAAATTCTAGGGGGTTCATAAGGCCTACTCAAGTTTTTACCAAACTTGGTGTGCTGACTTAATGCAATACAGAAGCAGTATATCTCAAATTTCAGCTTTCAAGTTTAAGTAGTTTAGGAATTAGAGCATTTTTAATTTGTTACTACTTAGGCACTACTTTAGGAAATATCCTCTTCCTCCCCTTTTTATTTCTGTTATGTTAAAAACTCTGACTATATTAACTGTTTTTCAGAATAGCAGGCTTATCCAACTACAGTATCTAAAATAATGTCTCATAAGAGAAGTGCGTGTCACTCAGAAAAACAAAAAAATCTGGACGAAGAATCTCGTGCAATTTCAAGACTCACTTAGGAAAAGAAGACCTGTTTCTCTAGAAGAGCATCCTTTGGGAAACAACTGCAGGATACCAACGAAACTTTAAATTGTCGGTTGCTA
This sequence comes from Octopus bimaculoides, assembly GCF_046866305.1. Lineage (NCBI taxonomy): Eukaryota > Metazoa > Mollusca > Cephalopoda > Octopoda > Octopodidae > Octopus > Octopus bimaculoides. The sequence goes on along the minus strand of NC_142952.1, from coordinate 31,645,753 downwards.
CCTGTTCCTTCGAGGTACCATCAAAGGAAGGAAAGAAAGAACAAAGGTAATTTCGAAAGAAGTAACTTTTTATGGCAAAAGAAATTAAATTTCCCATATTTGTCAATTGAAAATGTCCAAGCAAAAGTGGAAAAAGTGCTGAATACCTATGATAAATGTGTAAAACGAGGAAAATACAATTCATTGAAAGGAATTTTTGACATCACAAAGGAAAGCGGCAAATGGCTGTGCAGTGAGGATAGAAGGTTATATTATCTTCAAATTGAAAGCAAGGGACAGGTTGGATATGTAACTGGAAAGACAGCCAGTTCCAAAACAATTCATCTATCCAAAAGAAGAAAAGTGTTCTTAATGCCAACTTCAACTAGAATGCCTCCAGTGTCATTGTCAATGTCTGAAGCAAAGACTGAAAGAGAATATCAAGATTCCAAAAGATCAGATGAAGAATCCACACAAACAAGGAGGAAGCATACCAAAACTTGAACTGCAGCGTTGTTAGTAATATCTTCCAAGCTATCAACCCCAAAAGCAGCAACAGTATGTCAACAACTATCTCAAGATGGAATCACTGTTGAGACTCCTTCCAATGTGGTATTTACAGATCGACTATCAAAGAAGTTGTTAAACTAAAAAACAAAATGAAAAAACACTACATTTAGAAAACTGGTCGTTGCTTTTTCATGGTAAATGTATTGATGACCAAGAATACCTAGCGCTAGTTTTAAGGAATGAATAGAGAAAAGTTAAGTTAGAAGCACTCCAATTACCAAATGGAAAAGCCGATACTGTTGTGAAAGGAATAACAGCTGTTTTAGATGAATACAATTTATGGAACTGTATAAAGATGATTGTTGCTGATACAAGTGTGAACACTGGGAATAGAAATGGCATTGTCATTCAGTTGCAAAGACTGTTTGCTCAAAAGGGTTTGAAAGAACCACAATTTATTAGTTGTCAGCATCATATCCTTGATAGAGTTCTTCATGTTGTAATGGATAACGAACTTAGAGAAAAAGTCATCTCCCAATATTGAATAAACATTCATCCCAGAGTTTCTAAGTAATTACGAGGAACTCCAGGCTAATTTCAACAATGGTGAAGAAAAGATTATTGAATCAGCAGGATGACGAGATGACATGAAATTTCTATTTCATTTGACCAAATTTCCTACAGTAAAGTTTCAAAAAATACCCAAACTAATTAATGCAAGATGGAATTCTTGAGCAATACTAGCTCTTTTGGCATTTATTCTTCTACCAAAGAAAAGAGTTTTGCTTCTCAATGTTTGTTGATTCATCTCTTACAGCTGGGAAGATTTTTGATTTACTGACCAAATGTTCAATGCACACGATTATCAGAAGTTATCATTTACAATTTATTATTTAATTGAATGCCATGCATCCATTTCCGAGTATACACACACACACACACACACACATAATTATGCCCCCAGCCTGGCCACAGTCCAATGACTGAAACAAGTAAAAGATAAAAGATTTACAATGGACTTCAACACAGTTTCCATTTACCAATTTAACTAATAAGGCATTGGTTGACTTGGGGGTATTATAGAAGACCATAAGGTTACAGAGCAAGTGTCTTAACAAAACAACCATCTATATAACACACAAACAGAAGGAAAACAAATGAATTAATTTAAAATGACCCAATCTAATGATGATAATGTTGACAAACCAGGAGATAAATCAGGGCAGATGTTGTTTACGTAAGAGAAAAGTTAAATGTTATTTATTTATATTTTTTCTTCAAAAAGCTGATTTAGATAAAGGAATTTTGTTCTTTAATAGATGCAAGCGTGGGTGTGTGGTAGGAAGTTTGCTTTTCATCCTACATGGTTTTGGGGTCAGTCTTATTGTGTGGTACCTTAGGTAAGTGTCGTCTGCTACAGACCTGGGATATCCAAAACCTTGTGAGTGGATATGGTGGACAGTAACTGAAAGAAACTCCTTATGTGTGTGTGTGTGAGAGAGAAAGTGTATGTATATATGTATATATATATATATATATATATATATATATATATATATATATATACATATATTCTTTTATTCTTTTACTTGTTTCAGTCATTTTGACTGTGGCCATGCCAGAGCACCACCTTTAGTCAAGCAAACCGACCCCAGGACTTATTCTTTGTAAGCCTAGTACTTATTCTATCGGTCTGTTTTGCTGAACCGCTAAGTTACGGGGATGTAAACACACCACCATCGGTTGTCAAGCGATGGTGGGGGGGGGCAAACACACAAACATCAGGCTTCTTTCAGTTTCTATTTTCTGTCAACTAAATCTACCCACAAAGCTTTAGTTAGCTTGGAAGCTATGTGGGAGAAGGTAGTTGGGTACAGGCTTAAGGAACGACATAGTGGGATTACACTTAAAAATATACGGCCAATGGACCTAGTTCCTTAACGACACAAATATGTCGGAGACCTTGGTTCGACATTTAGGTCAATATAAAGTACGTAGATAGTGAATTAAGGGCAGGAATTAACAATGTGCCAATTTTCAAATTAAAAACCATGCAACACAAAACTTGTGTCACATTATCTGACAATCTCCTGCTTTATTAAACTAATTTTGACAGAGATAATAAATTACGTGTTATGTGTGTGTGTGTGTGCATGCATGTGCATGTGTTTAGATATATATATCATCATCATCATCATCGTTTAACGTCCGGTGTATATATATATATATATATATATATATATAGCAATGTTAATTCTCTAAATGAAGTATTAACAGTAACTGCACGATAAAGTGTAGTATATTGCCACTTAAGTGTGGCTGACCCCTAGGGGTGGATGTTACTGTTGCTTTTAGCCCCAGGAGGACATCTCCTCCAGCTGGCTTATCGACACACGACTGTGTCCTGTTTGCCAAGGGAGTTATCCCTCTCACCGCGACCAGCAGCACGAACGTATCCGGATTTCAGGGTTATTTCCCTTCGTCGGCGTTCGACAGCTGATGACCTTGGTGAGAGAGACAAATCTGGCAAAACCTTATATCTTCTTTTCCAGTGACATTCTTCACTGATATTGAAAAGGTGAAAACAAGCAATGTTAATTCTCTAAATGAAGTATTAACAGTAACTGCACGATAAAGTGTAGTATATTGCCACTTAAGTGTGGCTGACCCCTAGGGGTGGATGTTACTGTTGCTTTTAGCCCCAGGAGGACATCTCCTCCAGCTGGCTTATCGACACACGACTGTGTCCTGTTTGCCAAGGGAGTTATCCCTCTCACCGCGACCAGCAGCACGAACGTATCCGGATTTCAGGGTTATTTCCCTTCGTCGGCGTTCGACAGCTGATGACCTTGGTGAGAGAGACAAATCTGGCAAAACCTTATATCTTCTTTTCCAGTGACATTCTTCACTGATATTGAAAAGGTGAAAACCTTTTCAATATCCGACGAAGGGAAATAACCCTGAAATCCGGATACGTTCGTGCTGCTGGTCGCGGTGAGAGGGATAACTCCCTTGGCAAACAGGACACAGTCGTGTGTCGATAAGCCAGCTGGAGGAGATGTCCTCCTGGGGCTAAAAGCAACAGTAACATCCACCCCTAGGGGTCAGCCACACTTAAGTGGCAATATACTACACTTTATATATATATATATATATATATGTACATATGTGTGTATATGCATGCAATTTTTAATTATTTTTTTGTTTCAGTCATTTGACTGTGGCCATGCTGGAGCACCGCCTTTAGTCGAGCAAATCGACCCCAGGATTTGTTCTTTGTAAGCCTAGTACTTATTCTATCAGGCTCTTTTGCCAAACCTCTAAGTTACGGGGACGTAAACACACCAGCATCGGTTGTCAGGTAGTGTTGTGGGGACAAACAGACACACACACACACACATACATATATATATATACAACGTGTTTCTTTAAGTTTCCGTCTACAAAACCACTTACAAGGCTTCGGCTGGCCCGAGGCTATAGTAGAAGACACTTGCCCAAGGTGCCACAAAGTGGGACTGAACCTGGAACCATGTGGTTGGTAGGCAAGATAGTTACCACACAGCCACTCCTGCACCTATACATAGCACTCCATGTATGTATATACATATATATGTATATCATCATCATCATCATCGTCATCATCATCATCATCATCATCAGCACCACCACCATCATCATCATCATTGTTTAACGTTCACCTTCCATGCTGGAATGGATTGGACGGTTTGACAGAAGCCGGCCAGGTAAAAGACTGCACCAGACTTCTGTGAATATATATATATATATATATATATATATATATATATACATGTGCATATCTATGTGTGTGTATATATATAACATCCATCTGCCATACTGGTATGGGTTGGATGGTTTGATAAGAACCGGCCAGGCAGAAGAGGCTACACCAGGCTTCTGTGTCAGTTTTGTCAGGGTTCTTACAGCTGGATGCCCTTCCAAATGCCAACCACTTCACAGTGTGGACTGGATGCGCATTACATGACATCAGCACCGAGAGGGTTACCAAATAACTTGCAAGACCAGGAATTTTGAGAGGGGAGGGCATATATGTATGTGTGAGTGCTTGTGTGTGTGTGTGTGTGTGTGTGTGTGTGTGTGTGTGTGTTCAAAAACACAATTTTCAATGCTTTACAAATACATAAAAAGTGCAACAAATGATTCTGTGTATTCAGCTCCACAAAACAAACCAAGTTATCAGAAACCAGAAGTTAATCTATTTCTCTCAAATATAAATATTGGTTTAGGAATATGTATGTTTAACCCATGTTGGTGTATGTGTGTGTGTGTATGTGCATAAATATACGCGTGTGTATACATACATATATATATATAAATAGATAGATAGATAGACATACATATATATATATATATATATATATATATATATATATATATATACACACATGGAGATAATGATGCAAATAAACAGATAAACCTCCTTGGCTTTGATATATAGAATATATATACATGAATACATGTAAATAAAAAAAAAGGCAAAGACTGAAAAATGCCCCCTTCCCAAAAAATTTTGGGCCTTGTGCCTAGAGCAGAAAAGAATATTAAAAGCGGTGATTTGGCAGAAATGTTAACATGCTGGGTGAAATGCTTAACGGTATTTCATCTGTCTTTACGTTCTGAGTTCAAATTCTGCCGAGGTCGACTTTGCCTTTCATCCTTTCAGGGTCGATAAATTAAGTACCAGTTGCTTACTGAGGCCAATCTAATCGACTGGCTCCTCCCCCAAAATTTCAGGCCTTGTGTCTAGAGTAGAAAAGATTATTGACATATTAGTCATACTATTTAGCTGTCTTTAATTTTGGGTGACAGGCTCAAAAATAAATCATCTGCTGGAGCCAACTTCAAAGTCTGCAAAGAATGCGGCTTTTAAGTTAGTTTCAAATAAAAATGAAGTGGAAGTATACAAAAAGAAGCATTATATTCCTTTTTATTGTTAGTTTTGCTTCGTTTTGAAAAAATAAAAATATATTCTATGATTTACTGTTTATGTTTTGAATTACAAATCTCTTTAAGTGCTGAGCACTTGTTTGAGTGTTAATCCAGCTCTGCGTGTAATGAGGAATAAATGATGCCAAATAAAATTTTTCAATCTCCTGTTTCGAAGAGCATTACTCATCGGAAAGTATTTTTCGAGATTTTCATCTTTTATGCATACTTCACATAAATATAACGTCTCCATACGGATTTGGAATATTCACACAAGAGGACACAGCTTGGGTTTTGACTCTATCTACTTTACATGTGTGCATGTGTGTATAAAGACATCATCGTCATCATTATCATCATCTAATGTTCATTTTCCATGCTGGCATGGAATGGACGGTTTGACAAGAGCTGACCAACTGAAGAGTTGCTTGGACTCCATGTCCGTTTTGGCTTGGTTTCTATGGCTGGATGCCCTTCCTAATGCCAACAACCTGTTTACGGAATATACTTTTATTCTTTTTAGTCATTTGACTGCGGCCATGCTGGAGCACCACCTTTAGTCGAGCAAATCAAACCTCAGAACTTATTCTTTGTAAGTCTAGTAGTTATTCTATCGGTCTCTCTTTTACCAAACCAATTTACGGGGAGCATAAACACACCGGCAGTAGTTGTCCAGCGATGTTGGGAGAACAAACACTGACACACAAACATATACACACACATACATATATGTGTGTGTGTGTGTATATACAATGGGCTTCTTTCAGTTTTCTTCTCCCAAATCCACTCACAGGGTTTTGGTCAGCCCATAGATATAGTAGAAGACACCTGCCCAAGGTACCATGCAGTGGGACTGAACCCGGAACCATGTGGTTGGTAAGCAAGCTAGCAAGCTACTTACCACACAACCACTCTTGGGTGTTTTTATGCAGCATCTGCATAGGTAATTCTATGTGGCACTGGTACAAATGATTTTTACCTGGCACCGGCACCTATGAGGCCATAATATTAGGATTGCATTAGTTGGAGAGGGATGTAAGGGACATGCCTGTATGCAAGGACCACCAAAATTTTACTTAGCCCGACAGATATCTCAGTTCCTTTTCATCCTCTCTGTGAAGCCCAACATCTGAAGATCCTTTCTCACTACTTTGTCCCCATGCCTTCCTGGGTCTATCCCTTCCACACGTTCCCTCCACAATCAGATATACACACATATATATATATTACATGCACGACTGCTTTACACACCTTTTGTTTCAACCAAATACACTCACAAAGCTTTGGTTGGCCCAGGGCTACATGGAAGATGCTATCTCAATGTGATGTCCAATAGTACTGAACCTCAAATCACGGCCACAAAGTGCGCTTCTTAACCACACAACCATGTCCCGCAGAAGGCTAAAAAGCAGAGCTGATCTCAGCAGGATTTGAACTCGGAATGCGGGAGTAAGAATAAATACCAAAAGGCATTTTATGTAATGCTGTCTTACAGACAGACAAATCTATATATGGACATGGAGAAACTCTCACACCATTTCGTTTTCGGTCTTACCTCCTCCCTACCCCCATCGCTCCTTGGTTTAAAATCACTTAACGATATACTTATCAAAACGAGATCATTTTGTCTCTCTCCTTTACTCACCCTGTCTGTCTGTCTCTTTATCTCTCTTACTCAGACGAAGTCTAAGGGTTCGCACTCGAAACATTAGATACTTTCCCACTTCCGACTCATTGAATTATTCCAGGAACTCTACTTCAGAAACATTTTTTTTTCTGGTATAGGCCATCATTAGCAATTTCCTGAGATCCCGGATTTTAGTCTATTTTCGTTTTATTGAAGCACCATCCTTACGACAGGGCTTGATTTTTCTACCTGTATGGGCATGTCTATGCAAGGGAGATAACTTAAATATGAAAACCGACCACCAAAACAAAACGAAACAAACAAAAAAAGTGTTCCATGTAAAAAAAAAAAAAGTGTATTAAACGAATATGAAAACAAAAATTTGCGCCCCCTTGCAAAAAATTTTTTCCCACAAATTTCTTTATAATCGTAATCTATGCCGTTTGAAAAACATTTATAAAGAATTTCATTGAAAGATATCCATTTTCCTAAAAGTTAAATCGGATCCTGTGAATTTTCCGAAAGTACCTTCCCCACTTCCTCGGAAAAAAATTTTCCCCACAAATTTCTTTATAATCGTAATCTATGCCGTTTGAAAGGCATTTATATAAAATTTCATTGAAAGATATCCATTTTCCTAAAAGTTAAATCGGATCCTGTGAATTTTCCGAAAGTACCTTCCCCACTTCCTCGGAAAAAAATTTTCCCCACAAATTTCTTTATAATCGTAATCTATGCCGTTTGAAAGGCATTTATATAAAATTTCATTGAAAGATATCCATTTTCCTAAAAGTTATGAGGGAAAAAATCGGATCTTGTGAATTTTCAGATAGTCTTCTCCCAACCCCCGGGTTCGTTGGCGCAAATTTTTGCTTTCATATTCGTTTAATACACATTTTTTTGTTTGTTTTGGTGGCCGGGTGTTAAAGCAAACATTAACCATGATTTCTAATACAAGTATCAAGTTCCTACGTTAAGGCTGGAGGTAGAGTTACCATATCTCCGTATTTTCCACTATATGTTCGGAATTCAAGTGTCAAAAATTTGTATCCAGGAAGAATTTTCAAAATTCTCTAGAAATATGGAATTTCATCTTCCATCACTAAGAAAAGAAAAAAAAATTAGATATAAACTTACTTAGGAGGAATCCCATTTCAAAAGTTTCTAAATGCGATCGTACTTATTTGGTCATAACGTAAGGAAAAACAGGAGCATTTGGTGGAATCCCGGTTTAGGAACTCCATAAAAACCCTTCATAACTACGAAAATTTACGAATTTGTATTCTGCACACAGGAAATCATACGATTATGAAAGAAAGAAAAATTATTTAAATCCTAAAAGTTACACTCTTTTTCGATGTTTCTTTTCAAATCAAAGTTTAAAATACGGACAGTTCAAATATTTTGCTTAAATCCCAGCAATGGACCACCTTAGGATGCATCATCGTTCCGTTAAATGTATTTACGGGGAGAAAAATATTGAAAAATATAAATACATGTCAAAGAGGCAAATAAATGAAGACTCCTCATAACTTTTCCACTTATTTCGTAATTTTCAGAAAAAGTTTTGCGAATTTGTATTCTACTCACGGAAATTCATAGAATTATATTTTTTAAAAAATCTGTATTTTCTGCTTAAATTCGAGCAATAGACCATTAGATGGGTTTATGGGGAGAAATAAATTGAAAAATATCAATACCTCAGGCTGACAAACATACGAGGAGGGTATGCCCTTTGGCGACCGTAAGATCGCCCCTTAATTTATTGCCTATTAGAGGCGCACATAGAGGGGACAATCCAATATGATCGGGGGGTCATGACAAACATACGAGGAGGGTATGTGGTGGTCGCTAAAAATAATAGCTAAATAGCTCTTAAATCACGCACCAAAAGTTATTTTTTATGGGGGTGGGGTGCATAATTGTATGAATTCTCGTGCGTAGAACAGAGATTCGCAATAATTTTCTGAAATATCCCCAAAATAAAGAAGTTACGAGAGGTTAGATAATATGGGGTGTTTAATACAAAGATACGACAGTCGATTACATCCAATTTCGACAGAAAGAACTAAAAAAATGAAGGGACGTAACTGAATAACGCAAGATATTATCTGCCGTTCATCACCGGATATAATATATATTTTTAATTCTAAAATAATAAAATTTAATATACACATATACTTCGTTTTTTTCTCTTCTGTTTTCGTGTTTAACAAGCAGTCGAGTTTATTTCAGATATTCTCATATTAAAACAAAAGGAATCGAATTGGGTTAAAGATTTCGGTAGCGGAAGTGGATGTGGTGCGGGACTATAGTGGCGGTCTCATCAAGACGACCTCGCTAAACTATCTTCTTCGATCACAACATCAACTCAAGGTTACATAGCCATGTTCTGCCGAACCGTACAGCTTTTCACGCCACAATGGTCAGTTACAGCATTCTGTCTTTAAATCTAAACAAACTATTTTTTCATTCTCACACCATATCCTTCACGTCTACCTCTGGTTTTCTTCACCAGAGTACACACATGTCTGTTAATGACATAACCTCGCCTTCCAAACGTCCCCGATCACATATTTCCACCTCAGCTTCATTTCATATTTACCCAATTTTATTTCTACTGCATCATTGCTTTCTTCGTTTTCATCTTCCGAGATATTTTATATGCATTTATTACTTTAATTTTCGTTGCTGTATTATCATGTATGGATGGATGCTAGTTAAGTTTTTTCGCAAGGGCACAAGGTCAGACGATACGTTGCACCGACAATGCAGCTATTAAAGTTTGTTTAAACACCATCTGTGTACAGATTCTATTTAAATAATGTTTGTAGATTGTGTGCAGTGCTGTATAATATGTTCAAACTTTCTTTTCACCCTCGTTTTTCATGTCTGACACCCAGCTGTAGAGAGAGGGTAGGTGTTAAGAGCTGAAAAAAAAAAACTCTCCTCCAGACACCCTTAAAATTCTTAGACTAGACACAACCTTTTCCGGGAGACACACATTATATATATATATATATATATATATATATATATATATATATATATATATGTATATATACATATGTATATAATTCTTTTTTGGAACGGTAGATCTCGAAGCAAATATATGAAAATAGTGTGTAAATATTTGTTTAAAAACCCCTCTGGTTAGATAGAAAAAATCGAAGGTTGTTCACAGGACGTGAACGATATAAATGTGTGTGTGTGTGTATATATATATATATATATATATATACATATATATATATATATATATAATCTACAAAGCATCATAACAGACTCGAGGGCAAAATGCGTTATAGTTCTTGAAAAAACGGTGTTCTGAGTGACATTTCTATCCTAATGCCCCCGTTTGTACTTTGATGTAGGTTGGGTGAGAACGAAACAAGTACACGACACCTGAGTATATTATTATTATTATTATTATTATTATTAAAAAGATTCGGTCACAATATTATGAAAATAATTTACATCTTCATCAATGGTCTTTTGCAATACACTTGTTAATTTTGGTTTATTTGTATTTTATAATAAACAGCAACCAATAAGAATAATTCTTTCTACTGTGGGTACAAGGATTGACATTTTGAGGGATGAGAGGGGGGGTTGTCAAGCCGATTTCATTGTCCCTAGTACTTGACTGGTATTTCGTTTTATCGACGGTGAAAGAATGAAAGACAAAGTCGACCTCGGCGGAATTTACTCTGAAAACATAAAGAACTGGAAGAAACGCCTCTAAGCATTTTGTTCGATGCACTAACGATTCTGCCATTATGCTACTTCAATAATAATAATAATAACAATAATAATAAACAGGTTAAAAAAGACTTGTAGATGAAATAATCCATGTGGGCAGTGGATTGGCAGAATGATTAAAGCCTTGCAATATTTATTCTAGCTCTTGACATGCTGTGTTCAAATCCTGCCAAGGTCAGCTTTACCTTTCATCTGTCTGGCATTGACAAAATAAGCACCAGGTGTGCGTATTCTTTACCTACGCCCAAGATTGTATGTTACAATGGTTATGTTGCTAGGTTTTTGTCATAGTGTTGTCGTAGTGAAAAAGCAGGCTCAAGTTGTAAGACCTTCATTGTGGTAGAGATTTTAACTCTGGTTACATTTCATATTAGTATCATCATGATGATGGTCATTTAATGTCAGTTTTCCATGGGTTGGCATGGTTTGACTGGAGCTGGCAAGTCAGCCGGCTGCCAAGCCCCATTATCTGCTTTGGCATAGTTTGGCCAGCTGTTCTTCCTAGCACAAACCTCTTTGCAGAGTACTGGGTGCTTTTTACATGGCACCAGCAATAGTAAGGTCACCAAGAATTTGCAAGGCGAAACCCTTTGACAGAAGTGGAGGAGCAGTATTGAATGAGGTGGGTTTATGCTTGGTGATGAGAGTTTAACCCTTTCGTTACCAACCCGGCTGAAACCGGCTCTGGCTCTGTGTACAAATGTCTTGTTTTCATAAGTTTTAAATTAAAATCTTCCACCAAACTTTAGTCACAATTTATGTTCCTAGCACTAGCTAAATGAAAGCTAAGTTATTTTACTAAATTCTTTGTTATATTTAAAGTAATTGAAAGAAACACAGAGCATCTCAACAGAAATACAGTAACGAAAGGGTTAAAGTGCAATAGAGAGGCTGAAACAGGTGTCTTGCAGTGGAGGACATACTTGGTTACCCCAGTTGGAGAATTAAGATGATGGTGGTGAAGATGGGTCAGGGTGTCTCCTCAAGTGCCAGGAAGATGGATATAAGTGGTACGGAAAATTGGACGGGGTGAGTGGGTTGGTAGGTTCGGAAGAGTGTGAAAGAGGCATAATGGGTGGGAGGAGGTAGTGGTGAACGCAGGTGGAGGTAGCTGACCTAATCTCAATACGCAAAAATACAACCAGACAAAATATACACCATAAATACATTAATAAAACAAGGTCAGAGCTATGCATTTCCTTAACCTGTTATTTTGTTTTACAGTGCGCAGACTCGGGGCATGGCCACCTTGAAGGACAGTAAGTATAAGGATTTCTTATTCTTTTACTCTTTTACTTGTTTCAGTCATTTGACAGCGACCATGCTGGAGCACTGCCTTTAGTCATAAGGCTTTGGTTAGCCCAAGGCTATAGCAGAAATCATTTGCCCAAGGTGCCATGCAGTGGGACTGAACTCGGACCCATGTGATTGCGAAACAAGCTACTTACCACACAGCCACTCTCTTTTACTTATTTCAGTCACTAGACTGTGGCCATACTGGAGCACTGCCTTGAATTTTTTTGTCAAATGAATTGGCCTCAGTACATCTTGTTTTTTTTTAAAGAAGTGGTACTTATTCCATCAGTCTCTTTTGTTGAATTGCTTAGTTACAGGGACACAAACACACCAACACCGGTTGTCAAGTGGTGTGTGTGTGTGGGTGGGGGGGGGGCAAACAAAGACACACACACGTGGATATATATATGACAGGCTCCTTTCAGTTTCCGTCTACCAAATCCACTCACAAAGCTTTGGTTGGTTTGAAGCCATAGTAGAAAACACTTGCCCAAGGTACCATGCAGTGGGACTGAACCGGGAACCATGTGGTTGGCAAGCAAACTTCTTACCACACAGCCACACCTTTTCCTAATATATATAATATTTACAGTTAATAGTTACTGCTTATCATCATCATCATCATCATCATACATCCATGTTCCATGCTGGCATGGGTGGGACAGTTTAACAGGAGCCAGCCAGGCCGAAGCCTGCACCAGACTTCTGTGACTGTTTTGGCAGGATTTTCACAGCTGGATGCCCTTCCTAACACCAACCACTCAGCAGAGTGGACTTAGTGCTTTTTATGTGGCACAAGCACAGGTTGAGGTGACAAAAGCATACTTCCAAGTTTACCTGTCGTGTAACACTCTAGTAGTAGTAGTAGTAGTAAGTGTACCAATGTCTAATTGCTTTGCTTTTCAGTTCGTATTCGTCTAAAGTCTGTGAGCAACATTCAAAAGATCACAAAATCCATGAAGATGGTGTCAGCTGCCAAATTTGCTCGGGCTGAGAAGGATTTGAAACCTGCCCGCCCCTATGGCTTGGGATCACTAGGTAAGTAGTTATTTTTAAAATTTATTTTATTTTTCATTTATTTATTTATTTATTTCACTGTTTTATTGAAGAATGTATCTAAAAGAGATTTTGCACCAGATTCTAGCGGTGGACTAAATAACAATATGTGGTACCTCTGGTGCTGAGTTTAACACCAACACCTGGTCCTTGGGTACCCAGTTTAAATTCCAGTATCTAGTCCTTGGGTGCTCAGTTTTGGAACAGCTCAATAAAAATATCAATTCAATGCCAACATAGCAGACCTGATATTGTTCTGCGGGGCTGGGAACATAAGTCATGCACTGTTGCTTTCAATTCTGTCAGTATACAAACGGCCCTCAAAAAACTTACTGTGATTAAAGTGGCCCACAATGTGATTCGAGTTGGCCAGGCCTGCTCTAGATGAATAAATGCACACATTTGGGTGTTATGCATCGACAGTTCAACCAACACACCAACTCAACCACATATTTACAAACACCGGGAACTCTCTTAACTCAAAAAGCTTTCTTGCTTTGTTAGCGACCAGCTTGTAAAACATACATATATATATATATATATATATATATATATATATATATATATATGAGAGAGAGAAATTTTGTGAGGAGGAGATTGGTTGATTACATTGGCCCCCTAGTGCTCAACTGGTATTAATTTTATGGACCCTGAATGGCTAAAAAACAAAGTCGACCATGACAGGATTTGAACTCAGAACGTAAAGAATTGGAAGAAATGCAGCTAAGCATTTTGTCTAACATGCTAACAGCTCTAGCTCTGCACTTCAATAATAATAATTTTTTCTACTGGAAGCTCAAGGCCTCATATTTGGGGAAATGGATTAAGTCGATTACATGAACCCTAGTGCGTAACTGGTACTTATTTAATCCCTCCCCCTCCCCTCCCCCCCCAAGGATGAAAAGCAAAGTCGACCTCAGTGGAATTTGAACTCAGAACGCGACAGCAGACAAAATACTTTTAAGCATTTTGCCCAGTGTGCTAACAATTCTGCCAGCTTGTCACAACAACAACAACAATAATAATAATAATAATGGTCACTCTTGTCAAGCAGGAGTGTTTGAAGGAAAAGGGGTTAAAAATAAAAGAAGTTGCACCTGTTAGTGATGAATGTAATTAGGGCCCAGGTAGGGATTTTGCTATGAAGTCACGATGGGGGACAAAGAGAATTCTGATTTTGCCTGGGATTAGACAAATGTGCGACTGTTGGCTGCAGGATATAATTCTTTCACTGTTCTCTTTCTTCAACTTGGATCTCTCTCTCTGTCTGCTTCTCTGTAGAGTTTTTTGAAAAAGCTGAAATCAACCAAGATGACTCGAAACCTCAGCACCTGATCATCGCTGTGTCGTCTGACCGTGGTCTGTGTGGAGCCATCCACACAGGTGTGGCTAAAGCTATTAAACATACCATTGCCAACAAGAAGGAAGGAGTAGACACAAAACTGGTCCTTATTGGTGAAAAATCTCGAGGAATCCTTGCCAGGTAAGCATGCTGTCATCATCACCATCATCATTGTCATCGTCAGTAGCAACAGCTACATCATCATTATTGCTGTCATCATCATCAAAATCATCATTTGTCATTAACGTCATTCAGTGTTTGTTTTTCATGCTGGTATGGGTTGGATAGTTAGACAGAGGACTGTGCCAAGCTTTCTCGTTTGCTTTGACATGGTTTCTATGGTTAGATGCCCTTTTTGACTCCAACCACTTTACAGAGCATGCTGGGTACTTTTTATGTGGCACCTGCAGCAGCGAGTTCACAAAGTATCTTGCAAGACGGGGCCCACCCCGACTGAGGCAGGAGTTGTATTGATGAAGGTGGCTTTGTGCCAGGTATTGAGAGGTTAAAGTATGAATAGAGGGACAGAACCAAGTGTCTTGCAGTAGAGAAGAGACATGGCTACACCAGTTAGAAAAAGAGAGAGAGAGATGTATTAGAGTGTACCCTTAAGTTACAAGGGGGTCTATGTAAGCGAAGCGAATTAAATGAGTTGAGTGGACAGGTAAGTTTGTGAGAGTGCTGAGTAGACAGGTAGATTTGTGAGAGTGCCAAGTAGACAGGTAAGTTTGCGAGAGTGCCGAGTGGACAGATAAATTTGCAAGAGTGTTGAGTGGAGAGGTAGTTTTGCAAGAGTGCTGAGCGGACAGGTAGGTTTGCAAGAGTGCCAAGTAGACAGGTAAGTTTGCGAGAGTGCTGAGTGGACAGGTAAGTTTGCGAGAGTGCTGAGTGGACAGGTAAGTTTGCAAGAGTGTCAAGTGGACAGGTAGGTTTGTGAGAGTGCTGAGTGGACAGGTAAATTTGCAAGAGTATTGAGTGGACAGGTAGGTTTGCATGACACTGGTATCTGCCATGACTGCGGTTTTACTTGGCTTGATGGGTCTTCTCAAGCATGGCATAATTCCAAATGGACTCAAACAAAACGCTACAGCTCCCTCTCTTGCTTGCTAGTGCCCCCTTTATGTCTCCATTACCCATAAAAAATTTTTCTACTGCTATCCCTAGGAGAGCAGTGCCATCCACTTAAGCAAAGCACTGTATTAAACTGTGGGCTAGACTGATGCAATTCCCGTTTATTTGTATTTCTTTATATTTTTCTTCTTTCTTTATTCTCCAGGGTGATGAGTGACAAGATCATGTTGGTTTTCAGTAACGTTGGTAAGAAACCGCCGACCTTTGCTGATGCTTCGTTGGTGGCCTCCACCATTTTGGACTCTGGTTACAAGTTCGATCATGGAACCTTGTTCTACAATTATTTCAAGTAAGTGTGATATTTTTTTTTTTCCTTTTTTTTTGCATGTGGCTTTGTCCAGGTGTGTTTGGAAGCCTGTGGCAGGTGAGGCACATTGGCTTGCAGAAAGAAAACAGTTAAGCTCGTTATTGCTCCACCCTATGTAGCTTTCTTCTTTGATGAGTCTCATCCAACTCATGCCAGCATGGGAAAAGGAAAACACATAAAAATGACAAATGATGGTGATTCTAAAATGTGATAAAATAAAATTTCACATCTTGACATGTAGCTGATGGATGGCTTAACCCTTTAGCATTTCAGATTACTCTGTCAAATGTAATGCTTGTTTATTCACGTCGTTTTGAATTCATCATCATCGTTTAATGTCTGTTTTCCATGCTGGCATGGGTTGGACGGTTCGACTGGGGTCTGAGAAGCCAGGAGGCTGCACCATACTCCATTCTCATCTGGCAGTGTTTCTACAGCTGGATGCCCTTCCTAATACCAGCCACTCCAAGAGTGTAGTGGGTGCTTTTTACGTGTCACTGGCACAGGGGCCAGAGGAGCTGGCATCAGCCACTTTCAAATGGTGCTTTTTACATGCCACCGGCACAGGAGCCAGTCAAGGCGGAGCTGGCATCAGCCACGTTCGGATGATGCTTTTTACGTGCCACCAGCACAGAAGCCAGTCGGGGTGAAGGGGCTGGCATCAACCACGTTCGGATGGTGCTTTTTACATGCCACCCACACAGGGATTACAACTACAATTTCCATTTGATTGTGATTTGATTTGCCTGCTTTCCATGCTGGCATGGGTTAGGTGGTTTGGCTGGAGCTGGAGAGGTGCAGAAGGGGTAAAGAAGGGGTCCTACAAACTTAAAAGATAACGATTAACAGAATTAACCATTCATGCATTATCTTGTAGCTTCAAGAGTTTGACAATGTGATGATATATATTTTTAGGATGACATTGTAGGGGCAGTTGCGAGAGGCTGGATCTGGCCAGTTTGAACATAAAACAGGTAGAATATTTGGGCCTGACATGGCCAGTTTAAATGCTAAGGGGTTATGGTCATGACAGTGTGTACTAGGCCAGAAAGCTCCTTGTCAGTGACCATAGTAATATTTATAGGAAGGACTCAATGAAGATATATTTTGACAATGAGCCAAAGATGACAACTCATTAGTGTAAGGGGAGGGGGGGGCCACAAATTTAAAAGATGACAATTGGCAGAAAGCTTGACTCCCTTTGCCTGTCCTGTGTATCATATGGGATATGACACTGGCACTCCATTAGTTATGACGTGTGTTCCAGTTGGTCCGATCAACGGAAAAGCCTGCTCATGACATAAATGTGCAAGTGGCTGAGTGCTCCACTGACACGCATGTCCTTAATGTGGTTTTCAGGGAGATTCCAGCATGACACGGGATGTGGCAACGCTGGCCATTTGAAATACAGGTACTTTTCATTTTTGCCAGCTGAGTGGACTGGAGACGTGTGAAATAAAGTGTCTTGCTCAAGGCCACAGCAGGCCGTCGGCAATCGAAACCAATGACCTTACAATCATAAGCCAAATACCGTAACCAGTAAGCTATGCGTCTTTAGCAACTCATAAAAATGATTCGCCACCACCTGCTTTACATATCTTCCTTTATTTACATTTACGTGTAGGAGTGTCGTTTCATACAAGACTTCTCAGCTGCCCATCTTCTCCCTGGATGCTGTTAACCAGTCAGAGAAATTGCCTCTCTACGACAGTATAGACGAGGAGGTGTTAGTCTCCTATAACGAATACGCTCTGGTCAGTAAACTGTTTTACGGTATGAAGGAATCTGCTTGCAGTGAACAGAGTTCAAGAATGACTGCTATGGATGGTGCCACCAAGAATGCCGGTAAGTACTGCTTGCCTTAGATTCATCAATCTGGCATTGCTTTCCTCTGTCTCTCCTCTTTATTTCCCTCTTTTCCCTATTTGTGCTTGTATCTCTGAGAAATACTCCAGACATACGTACCCTTAACGTAGTTCTCAGAGAGATTCAGCATGACACAGAATGTGACAAGGCTGGTCCCTTTGAATTACGGGTACTACTCATTTTTGCCAACTGAATGGATTGTAGCAACATGAAATAAAGTGTCTTGCTCAAGGACACAAAATGCCACCAGGAATCGAACTCCTGACCTTACGATTATGAGCCAAACATCCTAACCACTAAACCACATGCCTTTGCTTAAATATATTTTCTGTTTGATTGCAGGTGAAATGATTGACAAACTTACATTGACCTACAACCGAACCAGGCAGGCCGTCATCACAAGAGAATTGATAGAAATTATATCTGGTGCTGCAGCTTTGTAAGAATTTTCCCATCTATTAACAGACGAAGCTCTCTTCTCTTTCTCACCTGGTCGTGTTCATTTTTACCTGAAGAAGCTGCATTGTTGTAGATGACTTATCCAAAAAAAAAAAAGAAAAGACCATTTTTTTTTTCTAGCATTAAAATTAAATTTAAAGTAGGGGAGGAGAGAATAAAAATATAACAATACAATTTCAGTGTTTTTGTTTTGTGTGTGTCATCATCATCATCCTCCTCCTCATCCAATGTCCATGCTGGCATGGGTTGGATGGTTTGACCAGAGTTGGCTGCACCGGACTCCAGTTTGATCTTCCATGGTGTCTATGGCAGGATGTCCTTCCTAATGCCAACCACTCTACAAAGTGTGCTGGGGGCTTTTACATGGCACCGCTATGAGTGTTTTACACCACCAGTGGGACCAATCTTAACACTTCTGCTGTGGAGTACCGTTCCTTTTGAGTACAGTGAGGTGCCAGGCATCTCGGTCCTTTGTTGTCTTATTTTGAAGGTTCAGCATCCTGAGGCCATTCTTCAGTACTTTACCCCATGTCTTCCTGAGTCTAACACTTCAGTGTGTTCCAACTGCTTTGAGAGATCGGTACTTCTTTATGGAGCTGTTGGCATCCATCAAGTTTTCTTTTGAGTCCCTCAGCATTCTGTCAGATGTAATGCTTATTTTATTCCCATTCTTTTGAATGGATCATCACAGGCACATGTGTGGCTATGTGGTAAGAAATTTGCTTACCAACCACAAGGTTCCAGGTTCAGTTCTCACTGTGTGACACCATGGGAGAGTATCTTCTCTAACTCTAGGCTGACCAAACTCCTGTGTTTCAGTTTTTTTTTTTTAGATAAAAACTGAAAGAAGCCCATCATATATATATATATGTACTGTTCTGTGATGGTATGGTCAACAGAAAAAATACTCCATCTGGTGAGCGGTAAATATTTAATAAACACATTTTTATGTGTTACTATTAGCTTCATGTGCTGAGAACATGCCAGACAGTGTTTATTAACACGTTTGGTATCCTAGCACAGTCATCTGATGATTGTGCCAGGACACCAGACGTGTTAATAAACACTAGTATGTTCTCAGCACATGAAACTAATAGTAGCACAAAAACATTGTGTTCATTAAATAATGTATGTATATATATATGTGTGTGTGTATATAAATATATATATATATATAAAATGTGAGGGTTGGTAACAGGAAGGGCATCCAACTAAGAATAAATCTGCTTTTATAAACTCCATCTGACCCATGCAAGCATGGAAAACTGGACATTAAAACTACTACACTCTCGGAGTGGTTGGCGTTAGGAATGACATCCAGCTGTAGAAACTGCCAAACCAGATTGAGCCTGGTGCAGCCTCTAGTTCACCAGTCCTCAGTCAAACCGTCCAACCCATGCCAGCATGGAAAGCGGACGTTAAAGGATAATGATGACGTTGGTGTTTCTAACAGTAATAAAAAAAACTCCCTGGAAAGGTGAACAGGAAAAGGTTTCCAGAGAAGCAACCCACCTCAGGTAAGTATTTCAGCGCTTAACTTTTTACACTCTAAAGGACCCAGGTCATGGTTCCTGGCTGCCCTTCTGCTGATATTTTTTTTTAGCCACTTGGATATCGGAGACTTGTGTATTTAAACCAGTCGGAGATTTCATCAAGCTGGAACTCCTCCCCGTTGACTCAGCATTCAGACTGATGTTTAGAGAAGAAATAAAGTTGGTTGTCATGGTAGCGATGAAACGTCACTGCTATCACAATGACTCACTCGAAGTTTCCGTGGAAGGTTTTAATTTAGATCACTTTAAAACAGGATTTTGTATCATTGAACCAGTGGCAGCTTTGGACGAGTTGGTTTCTAAAGTGTTAAGATACTGGTTGCAATAAGTGCTAAAAAACCAAGAACAATTCCCAACCCAACTGATTGCTCCCACCTTCCCTTCTAAAATGAGTAATCGCAGAACTCCTCTAAGAAGAAACCTGTTCTTCTCTGGCCTTTTTTCTTTCATAATTTAATCGTTTCTATTCTTCAACTCCTAACACAAAATTGCTCCACTTGGGGTTGTCCTGCAAAAAACCTACATGGTGGCATGAAAAAAAGCACCCGCTACATGGTTCTTAATATCTGGGCCAGATGCTTAGCGACATTTCATCCATTGTCACGTTCTGAGTTCAAACTCCATTGAAGTTGACCTTGCCTTTCATCCTTTCAGGGTCGATAAAATAAGTACCAGTTGAACACTGGGGTTGATGTAATTGACTTTACCCACTTCCTGAAATTGGTGGCCTTTTGTCAAAATTTTGAAACTAATATCTGAGTCAGATCCCAAAACTCGAATTTTTAGGGAAGTGGGCAGGGGGGGTGGGATACAAAAAAAAAACAAACTCAAACGTAAGTCAAAGAAAAATATTTATTAGAGGGGAAGACCGTTGAGGGCTGCTTGCATTTCTGGGAAGTGCAGATGAGAACTGCTATTGTAAAGTAACCTGACATTGGTATGGGCATCCGGTTATTGAAACCATGCCAAAGCAGACACTGGAGCAGTGTAGTCCTTGGGGCCCGTCAAACCTTCTGACCCATACCAGCATGGAACACAGATTGTTAAATGATAATGAATCAAGTCACCAAAGTTTACCGTTTAGTGTTCTGATTATTCTGTCAAATGTGATCTTTATTTCTTTAGATTAGCTAAAGTAGCTGGTTTTAAAATCTCTGAAAGTGTTTCAAGTAGTAACAATTCTAAACAGCAATGTTTGTTGTCACTTTTGCATGGCTCTTCCATGCAGAACAATGTTAGTACAATTTAAACCCAGCTGTGTCTGTTATATTGCGAGTAAGGGAGCGAACCACTCCCCTCCATGGTTCACTCCCTTACTTGCAATACAACAGACACAGGTTGTGTGTTGTTAACCAGCTGGAAAGGGTATTTTCCTGGGGTTAAATTGTAGTAAGAATGTTCTGCATGGAACAGCCACACAAAAGTAACAACAAAAATTACTCTCTCTTTTACTTGTTTCAGTCATTTGACTGTGGCCATGCTGGAGCACCACCTTTAGTCGAGCAAATCGACCTCAGGACTTATTCATTGTAAGCCTAGTACTTATTCTATAGGCCTCTTTTGCCGAACCGCTAAGTTACGGGGGACGTAAACACACCATCATCGGTTTTTTATGTGATGTCTGGGCACAAACACAGACACACAAACATATACACATACATCATCATCATCGTTTAACGTCCGCTTTCCATGCTAGCATGGGTTGGACAATTTGACTGAGGACTGGTGAAACCGGATGGCTACACCAGCCTCCAATCTGATTTGGCAGAGTTTCTACAGCTGGATGCCCTTCCCAACGCCAACCACTCAGAGAGTGTAGTGGGTATTTTAACGTGTCACCCGCACGAAGGCCAGTCAGGCGGTACTGGCAACGGCCACGCTCAAAATGGTGTATTTTATGTGCCACCCACACAAGAACCAGTCCAGGGGCACTACGACGAGCTTCTTTCAGTTTCCGTCTACCAAATCCACTCACAAGGCTTTGGTCGGCCCGAGGCCATAGTAGAAGACATTTGCCCAAGGTGCCACCATGTGGTTCATAAGCAAGCTACTTACCACACAGCCACTCCTACTCCTTACTATTTATTTATATTCATAATCATCATCGTTTATTGTCCACCTTCCATGCTGGCATTGGTGGGACAGTTTGATAGGAGCCAGCCAGGCAGGAGCCAGCCAGGCAGGAGCCTGCACCAGACTTCTGTAACTGTTTTGGCAGGATTTTTACAGCTGGATGCCCTTCCTAACACCAACCACTCAGCAGAGTGGACTTAGTGCTTTTTGTGAGGCACAAGCACAGGCAAGGTTTTTACAATTGGATGCTGTTCCAAATGCCAACCGCCTTACAGTGGGGACTGGATGCTTTTTAAGTGGCACCTGCACTGACAGGGTCACCAAGTAACCTACAAGACAAAAGTCTTTTCAGAAGAGAAGGGGCATTGGAAGGGGTGATCTTGTGTCAGATGATGAAAGGTTACAGTGAGACAGAAACAGGTGTGTTGCTGTAGAGGAAGTACAAGTTTACCTAGCCGGAGAGAGAGAGGGATTAGGAATGAGGACAGAAACAAGTGTACTGCTGCAAAGGAGATAATTGGTTACCCAACCTGAGGGAAGTGCAGGAGAAGGAGAGAGAGAGAGAGAGAGATTGGGAGAAAGCAGGATAGAGCTGGTGGCAAAGTGTCGGGCATGCTCACAAGGGTTGAGGATCAGAATATAAATGGGATAGTTGAGTGAAGGAAGACGGACATATACATGGTTGGGCAACCATGTATCACCTTTGCAGCAGTACACCTGTTTCTGTCCTCATTCCTGATCCCCATCTCTCTCTCCGGCCAGGTAACAGAGACTATCTACAACCTCAAGAGAGACTCCTGGGCATTCAAGAGAATCTGAGTCCCCTGTGCTCTTAGTGTTTATTGTTCCTGCACATCTGCCACATACAAAGATGACTTTATTTGTGAAAGACGACCTTTAACTGTTGTTTTAAATTAATCATGCATCATGTAGTTAAGAGATTTCGATGATGTGATTGTTTCATTCTAGAATGACATGGTAAGGTTGAGGTGAGAGGCCAGATCTGGTCAGTTTCAATATAAAACTGGTTAAATATTTTGGCCAGATAGAACCGGTTTGAATGCTAAAGAGTTAACCCTTTCGTTACTGTATTTATTTTGAGATGCTCTGTGTTTCTTTCAATTACTTTAAATATAACAAAGAATTTAGTAAAACAACTTAGTTATCATTAAGCTAGTGTTAGGAACATAAATTGTGATTAAGGTTTGGTGGAAGATTTTAATTCAAAACTCATGAAAACAAGACGTTTGTACTACAGAGCCAGAACTGGTTTCAGCCAGGTTGGTATTGAAAGGGTTAAGAGAAGCTATTTAAGAAAGAAAGAATGATTTTTATTGTTGAGGTCATCTTCACCTTTCATATCTTCAACATCAATACTAATGGGACCTGCGGAAATTCCACAGAGCGAAAAAGATTAACCCTTTTGTTACCATATTTCTGTTGAGATGCTCTGCATTTCCTTCAATTAATTTTAAATATAACAAAGAATTTAGAAAAAATAATTTGGTTATCATTAAGTTAGTGTTAGGAACATAAATTTTGACTAAAGATTGGTGGAAGATTTTAATTCAAAACTCATGAAAACAAGACATTTGTACTACAGAGCCAGAGGCGGTTTCAGCCAGGTTGGTAATGAAAGGGTTAAACTGGGGAGGGGGGGGGACAACAAAGCATAATCTAGGTATGGACTTCCAACAAATTCCGAGAAATTCCAGGAACAAGTACTCCAAATTTTCTGTGATGAGTGAGCATATTAACAAGTTAAAAGTTTTATATTGAATGTGACAAAAGAGAGATAGATGTAAGGTGGGGGGAGGGGGAGATTTGTTTTTTTTTGTTTGTTTTTTAAGGAAGGGCTGCAAAAGAGGTTAATAACAAGATTTTTATTTTGTTTTGTTGTTTGTGTTTGAGTGTTTTCTGCAAGCTTTTGTCATTAGCATGTGAAAATCCTTGTTGACTGAAGTTTTTGGTGTGAGACCTCAAAGAAGTGCTAATCACTTCCTCCCCCCCCCTTCTATCCTTATAAGTAGATATGTAAATGTGAAAAATTAGAGCTGCACTCCTCTAATTGTAAGAGTATATATTTAAATATATATATATATGTGGGGGTGTGTGTGTGTTTTGTAAACAAACTTTTGGAAGCGTCAAATGTGCTTCGTATTTTACAGACAAGAAAATAAAATTCCAAACACAGTATGGCCATGAAAACAACAGAAAGATTGGGTATTTTGCCGCCTTATAAGGGTAAAATATCCAATGCTTCTGCTGTTTTGTGTGGTAAGTAGCTTGGTTCCCAACTACATGGTTCTGGGTTCAGTCCCACTGTGCAAGACAAAAAGCAGGACAATACAATGGGATTTACCACATGTAAACAATAACAAATTAAAACTCCCAATAGGGGGAGGTACTTTAAGGTCCTCATGGAATAACCCACAAAAGCCTGATCAACAGGGCAAGAGCCCTTCTCCTTTTATTTCTCACAGGTCCTTTCACACTGGCCATTCTTCTAACATTCACTCACCTTTTCAACAAACTTGCTACAAGGCAACACTTCCCTCTCCACCCTCAACTAATAATAATAATGATAATAATAATAATAATCCTTTCTATTATTGGCACAAGGCCTGAAATTTTTTGGGAGAGGCTAGTCAGTTATATTGAATCCAGTGCGGAATCGATAAAATAAATACCATTTGAGCCCTGGGGGTTGATGTAGTTAACTTACATCCTCACCCAAAATTCCTGGCCTTGTGCCAAAATTTGAAACCATTATTTAAGAATATTCTTTACTAGCGGGACCCGTAAATATTTCATGGAATTAATGGTAAACTTATTGGTTTATTTCTGAAAACTTTATCCCAAAAACCTGAAAGCGTAACCTGTGTTGTGTCTGTATCAAAAGCGAATTCTTGAAAAGTGAAGGAAATTGGAATATGATGATTACTTAATGCACTTTTCGTGCTGGTGGCACGTAAAAGCACCCACTACACTCTCGGAGTGGTTGGCGTTAGGAAGGGCATCCAGCTGTAGAAACTCTGCCAAATCAGATTGGAGCCTGGTGTAGCCATCTGGTTCACCAGTCCTCAGTCAAATCGTCCAACCCATGCTAGCATGGAAAGCGGACGTTAAACGATGATGATACTTTATGCACGAATTTATAGACTTAATACACAGCATTCTCTCTCTTTGCCTTACCCTCTTTTTCTCTCCCCTTTTTCTTTCACGTTTTGTCTTTCCCTTCAACTAATCATGTGAAAGCATTACAAACGGGCTAAGTAATGGAGGAAAAAAAATTAGTTAACAAAAAAATTACACATTTAACACACCACTTTCTCTCCTTCTCCCTCCCCTCCTTCAGCTAATGTCGTAGGAGTGTTATGGATGGGCTAAGTAACGAAGTGACAAGCAGAATTATTATAAGGCCTTTTCATTTCTCAAAAATAAATAAATAAAGGGAACACACAAACAACAAAAACCAAAAGCATAAAATGACTGATATTATTTTGCTTAATTGATTTTCAATAAACAAAGTGTAAACAGTCCTGATTAACCGATCTATATTTTTAATTAAGCATCTATAGTTCATTGTTTATTATTATTATTATAATAATTTTTTTTTGTATTATTTTAGTGAGTGTCTGAAAGAGGAGAGCAGGAGAGATGAACACGATGACATCCTGTCCATGTAAGTCAAGTGGTAGTGACAGGGTATATAATTATTTGCAGAAACAGGAAGGTATTGTTGTTGCTGTTGTTGCTGTTGCTCAGCCATAGATCAGTCCTGATCAAGCAGAACTATGATGAAAAAAATCTTCCAGCTACCTCTTGACTTTTTTCTATGTAATAATGATAATAATAATCCTTTCTATTAAAGACACTAGGCCCTTAAATTTGGGTTGAGGGGATTAGTTGAAGGGACTAGTCGATTACTAGTTGACTACATTGACCCCAGTGTTGATTTATCGATCCTGAAAGGATGAAAGGCAAAGTCAACCCCAACAGAACTTAGGACGTAAAGACGAGCGAAATACCGCTAAGCATTTTGCCCAACACGCTAACGATTCTGCCAGCTTGCCACTTAATAATGACAACGATAATAATAATAATAATAATAATTAACTAGTTGAGCATGTCCCTTGGTGGCTGATGATATGTGCATCTCTGATCATGAGCAGAAATAGTGGGGGAGCATCATAGTCATGTGTTGAGAGGAATTCTTTGGAAACATGGATGTTTTGTTCAACATCCTTAAACAAACCTTATTCAAGGACCTTTTGAGTGGGATGGGCTACTCGACCGGAAGAAAATTCTAACTGGGCCCCACCTGCGAGGTCATGCGCTGTTTATCTTGATATGAGATCACCATGTCGCGCACATAAGGTTGTGATGCATGTGCCTGGTGTACCCTTATCAGACGGGTAGTCATGATGGGTATAATGGACTTCGTATATTTTACCCCAGTGCCACTTTGATGGCATGCATTGCTCTCTCACATGATAATAATAATAATAATATGGACTACTCAACCAGAAGAAAATTCTAACTGGGCCCCACCTGTAAGGTCATGCACTGTTTATCTTGATATGAGCTCACCATGTCGCACACATATGGTTGTGATGCATGCACTTGGTGTACCCTTATCAGACGGGTAGTCACGGTGGGTATACTGAGCTTCATATATCTTAGCCCAGTGTCACTTTGATGATCGTAGCAACACTGGAAGGTTCTGTTCTCTCACTCAATAATAAGAATAATCATCTCGTCGTCATCATTGTCACTGGTGTTGTTATCATCTTCATTGTCATCATTATCCTCCTGCTCCTCCTCCTCAGCATCAGTTTATGTCCGTTCTAAATGCTGGCATGGGTTGGATGGGTCATTATAACCCAAGTTAATTCTACTGCAGTGTTACTACCTTCATTAACAGGTTGCAGGACCATGTTTTGATTGGACATTTCAATTTTGGGTTTGGTTTCTACAAACCAGATGCCTTTCCTACCACCAACACCCTTATAGAATGTACACGGTACCTTTTATGATCGTAGCAACACTGGAAGGTTCTATGGACCCTACGTTGCCTCTCTGGTCCACTACCAACTGCTTTAGAGAATGCCCCAAGTGTCACTTATGATGGCACCAGCACTAGTTAGGCTGCCTTCTGCCCTATAAGACCAACGAGTCCTCACCAATCTATGGTGTGTCCATTTTTGTAAGGTAACAGGCACCAAGCATGAGGAATAGTAGAGAGAGAGAGAGAGAGAGGTAGGAAGGAAATAGAGAGATGATATTCTTGTCTGCAAAGAAGAATGGAAGGGAGAAGAGAATTCGAACCTCTTTTAATGCTAGTATACCCAAGATCATTCTTGGTTCTATGATACAATCTTCCTGTTTGAAGTTTTCTGAATTTAAACTTTCCATTGAAAGTCTATGTTAGTTTATGTTCCAAACAACATTTTAATTATACCAAAGTTATTTCACTAAATTCTTCACTAATTTCAAAGAAATATTTGAAACAAAATCAATGTATTTCAACAGAAATATAATATCAAAGAGGTTAAAGTGTTCTAAATTAAAACTTTCCTTCAAAATTTTAAGTGAATTTGTGTTCCAAACACCAGCTTAATAATGGCAAAGCTATTTTAGTAAATTCTTCACGATTTTCAAAATGGTTTGAAACAAAGGCAGAGTATTTCAACAGAAATATGCTAAAGAAAGGGATATTAACATTTTCTGAGGAAACTTTTTTTATTGTAGAAAGAAAAGAAATGTCATTTCTCAACATGAATGATAAAATGCATCCGGATTAGTGCCAGAGAGAAAAATAAAAATAAAAGAAGAGGAAGAGGAGGAAGAGGAAGAAATGGTAACCAGTGTTAATGGAGGGAGGAGTAGAAGTAGGAAATTCTACAGAGCAAGGAGAAAATAAAAGGAATGTTAGGAGATTATTTGAAAAAATAAAAAAAATGCCAAGGGGAGACGGAGGAGGAGGAGAGAATGACAGGGAAATGCTGCACAAAGAAGCCCTGTAAAGTGGAGCGTCTGATAAAGTGGATATTTCTGGATGTTATTTGTAGTAGCACTTCTGCCGTCTTATCTGCAGGGCATAGCTGAGATTATTTGTTCAACAGAAACTTGGAGAATCGGCCTCTCTTCTCCATTTTTATTTCTGTAACTTTTTATGTGACGTACTTCATTCTTTATTTACTCTTTTACTTGTTTCAGTCATTTGACTGCGGCCATGCTGGAGCACTGCCTTTTTAGTCGAGCAAATCGACCCTGGGACTTATTCTTTGTAAGCCTAGTATTTATTCTATCGGTCTCTTTTTGCCGAACCGCTAAGTTATGGGGACGTAAACACACCAGCATCGGTTGTCAAGCGATGTTGGGGGGACAAACACAGACACAAACATATACACACACATACATACATACATACATATATATATATATATATATATATATACATATATACGATGGGCTTCTTTCAGTTTCCGTCTACCAAATCCACTCACAAGGCTTTGGTCGGCCCGAGGCTATAGTAGAAGACACTTGCCCAAGGTGTCACGCAGTGGGACTGAACCCGGAACCATGTGGTTGGTAAGCAAGCTACTTATCACACAGCCACTCCTGCACCTATTTGTTCATTATTTTCTTCTTTTACTTGTTTCAGTAATTTGAGTGCAGCCATGCTGGAGCACTGCCTCGAAGGATTTTAGTTGAAGAAATCGACTCCCCAGGACTTATCCTTTGTAAGCCTTGTACTTTATTCTATCAGTCTCTTTTGCCAAACTGCTAAGTTACAGGAACATAAGCACACCAACATCAGCTGTCAAGCGATGATGGCAGGACAAACTTCAGCACAAAGATAGACACACACACATATAGATACAGAAATATATATATGATGGGATTCTTGCAGTTTCCATCTAACAAATCTACTGACAAGGCTTTGGTTGACCCACGGCTATAGTAAAACACACTTGCCCATGGTGCCACGCAGTGGGACTGAACCCGGAACTATATGGATCTTTTACTTGTTTCAGACAGTGAACTGCGGCCCTGCTGGGGCACCATCTTGAAGGGTTCAGTTGAACAATTCAACCTCAGGATGCTTTTATTCGTTTTTTAAAAATCTGCTACATATTCTATGGGTCTCTTTTGCCAAACCTTTAAGTCACAAGGACACAAACAAACCAACACTGGTTGTCAAGTAGTGGAGGAGTCAAACACACACACACACATATATATACATAACTAAGGCTTCTTTCAGTTTCCATCAACCAAATCCACTCAAGTCTTTGGTTGGTTCAAGGCTATAGCAAAATACACCTTCCCAAGGTGCCATACGGTAGGACTGAACCTGGAACCAAGTGGTTGGGAAGCAGAGTTCTTATCACACAGCCACATCTAAAAGGAAAGACTTCCCTGGTGCCTCCTGAAATATTTATATTTGTAGAATTCATGAATTCTTTTTCTTCTCCCTTTCAATACAGAGGTTCCCAAACACCAGGCTGGGGACCGGTACTGGTCCATGGATTGTTTGTTATTGGGCCGCAAAGAAATAAGTGGAGTTTTCTGCAGTGACAATAACCAAGACAAGATCACGAAGTAGACTAGACATAAGGAACATGCTTCAAGTGTCATTGTCTCCCATCACTCCCAGATGGGATGTCTAGTTGCAGGGAAACGAGCTCAAGGCTCCTACTGATTCTGGTATGATGCGATAATAGTGTAATAAGTATTGATTCAGGGACACTAAGCATGTAAGTGTATGGCCAGGCTGGAGTGCAGACATGAAAATCAAAAGAGAATAAACTTTTTCTTCCCTTTAATAAATTGCTCTCTTTATTGAAATGTGCTTAAATTACAGATTTGTGCCACTATGGTCCGCGGAAAGATTGTCCGGCATGAAACTGGTCTGTGGTATAAAAAAGGGTTAGAGATCACAGGTCTAACCCAAGCAAGCATGGAAAAAGGGACGTTAAAAAGATGATGATAGTAACATACCCTATAGCTATCAGAAGGTAACCAGATGAAAATTAAGTCCCTGTGAAGCAGCCTATCGATTAAATATTTCTATAAAACATCCTAGACTGGCATTGCATTAGATTTTGATTAAGGTTACAGAAAGGAAAATGATTTGGAATGATGACCGAGGAGGCATTTATTATCAAATGTTTGTGTCAAGGGGTGATGGATTGGCAGAAAAGTTAGAATGTCTTTAAAAAAAATGCTCAGCAGTATGCGTCCGGTCTTTTTATGTTCCGAGTCAAAATTCCATCGCGGCCAACTTTACCTTTCATCCATCTTTTCCGGGTCGATAGTTTCGACAACCAATTTCTCTCAAAGATGTTGGCCTTGTGCCTAAACTAGAGGTAGCAGAATCGTTAGAGAATCAGACAAAAAAAAAAGCCTTGCCGTATTTCTTACGACTGTTTATAGATCTGAGTTCAAATTCCGCCGAGGTCAACTTTGCATTTCATAACATCTTTTGGGCATCTCTGAAACAAAGTACGAGTGAAGTACTGCCAAGTTTAGTGCTATCGACTAACCCCTTCCCGTTTCGAAAATAAATTGCTGTTCGTGTGCCTGAATTACGAGCCAACAATATCAAATGTTTATATACATACTGGTAAATAAATGAATAAATAAATACATACATACACACTCATTTACTTACGTGTCAATACACAAGCGCAAATATTTATACATGTGTACATTATGTATGTATTCATATTTATTTTATATATGAAGTATATATATACATAACTAAAACAGAGGAAGTAACAGTAGTTGTAGTAATGTTAATAATAATCAATAACAGCAGTTAAAAATCTGGTATTATCTTTAAGTGTAGGGTGACATGCTACTTCTGTCGGGAGACTAACAGAGTAATGAAGGTCAGCTGACGTCATAATCGCACTAACCCACGTGAGGAACAGAGAGGGAGAGGGAGAGAGAGAGAGGCATAGCACTTAGACCTCTACACATCATAACAATATAAGGTGGGTTTGCAGCTTTTTTCTCTTGTGTTTTTTCTTCTTTTATTACTGCACCAATTTACTTTGGCGGGCTTCAGTTTGTTTTTTCTCTCGTCCTCATTGCATTGCACATTCAGGTAAACTCAATATTAAATACTTAACGTGTGTATGTGTATATATATATATATATATAAGCTTTTACCCGATTGCTTTATTCAGTAACTGCATTACTCTCTCTTCACACTTTTGTATTTCTCTCTGTCTATCTCTTCTCTCTGTATTCCTCAATCTATTTCTCTCTCTCTCTCTCTCTCTAAACATATCTCTATTGCTCTACTTCTCGACATATTTCTATCTGTCTGTCTCCTTTCATTCACTATTTCTTTCTCACTCTCTCTCCTGTTAAAGTGCGCGAGTTTTAGATGTCTATCAACTGGGAATCACGAATTTTTGTATATTCCCTATGTATGTTGCTATAAATTGTAAAACTGTACGTTTATATATATGCATGCAATATATATATATATTGCATGTTAGGTTTATATCTTTGTGTGTATATACAAATCTAGTTTGCATATGTTTACATCTTATGTGTTTACTCTAAGTAACACACACATGCTTGTGTTATGTCTGTGGCATGTTTGATTTATATATTTCGTGTAGATGCAAAGTCAATCTTTCGTTTTGACTCGCCGATGCAAATTTGTATGTGTACAGCTAAGGTGCTTATTTCAAATTTACACACACACACACACACACATTCATGCATACGTTTAATGATGACTCTCGGAAAAAGAGTACTCAATACCATGGTGGAGATTAATAATATCTTTTGGCAAGAGTCTGGTCACGTTTTATATATTTTGCACATATATATACAAATCTAGTTTGTATATGTTTACAATCTAATATACTTATCTTAAATTGCTTATATACATGTAATATAGAATGTTTGTGTGTGTGTGTGTGTGTGTGTATATATATATATATATATATGATGGTGTGTGCATATGAACTCATTTGCTTAGATTTCAATATATTTAATGCCTAATACACACACACACACATACACACAGTGACTATTCGACATGTCCTCCTATACGCTGTTGGTGTAGCCGTCCAAATAATTGTGTGAATATGAAAACACAAACTAACAGTAACAGCTATTTCTGCCTCTCGCCCTGACTCTAATTCACCACGCGTCAAATTGTGAATTGTGCCACTTGAAATTTCTCGTTAACACTATCTATCTATAGCTTTCTATCTATCTATCTATCTATCTACATACATATCCATATATCTATCAGCCTGTCTGTCCATCTCTCTCTCTCTCTCCCTCTCTTTCTAATGCTACAATTATGTTACAAGCACCAAGCTGTAACCCATTTTCATTGATCACACAGGCTTGAAGGAGCCAACGGGAACAGCGCTAG
The DNA here is from genome assembly GCF_046866305.1 of Octopus bimaculoides. Classification (NCBI taxonomy): domain Eukaryota; kingdom Metazoa; phylum Mollusca; class Cephalopoda; order Octopoda; family Octopodidae; genus Octopus; species Octopus bimaculoides. Next base: position 31,613,410 of record NC_142952.1, on the reverse strand, counting down.
GTGGTCGCTCGGCCTGCTAGACAGAGTAGCCAAATCCGACCCAAAGCATACCATATCTTAAATATAGAAATGGCTACATTAGCTAATCTAGTTAGTCCTACGGAACTCTCAAAGATGGGATGGTCACAGTTGGTATGTCTTGAGTTGTATGTCTGCTCAACCAGTAACCTAAGGCTAAACAATAAAACTACTAAGGATTCAGTGAGCCTTCGACTAAGAGAATGTATAGGACCATAAGAAACAGTAACGAAATTTTATTGAAATCACATGCTGTCGTCTTTTAAAACATGTACTGTGTAATCTGAGCAAGGCATGATGGCCACGGTGAGAACGCTTTTGATAATAGGTCTGCTCAGTCAGGCTGTCCTACTGTTTACAAAACCAGCGCTTCGACTTCTGGGCCTTTGCAGCTGTTCCTTTTGCCTTTTGTTTCTTTGAAGTTTCCTTTTAAAGAATTTAGTTGATTTTGATCCTTCATATTCTTATTGAGAAGGGGCGAGTCTTGTGATTGACACAGCCCGAGCGTACGAAGGAATCTCAAATAACAGGGGTTGGCTAAGTGGTTACTATTGACCCTTGGAGGCAGATGGGGGGCTAAGGTGGAAGTCGATAAACACCTGAAATTAAGGCTGTTGAATTGTTAGCGACCCGTTTTTTTTTTTTAACGCGAATAACATTTTTTAAAGATTTCTTTTTAAAAAGTGGTAATGTCACTGAAAGAACGAAAGAATTATTGTTTGTAAATCAAGAAACTTTTTTTTAAGTATACTTGTTAAAATTTTGTTTTAGAAATTTACAAAGATGGGGGTCGATAATTTATTAACGATTCCATGAAGCTGTCCATTAAATTTCTAGGCGCAGGCGTGGCCGTGTGGGAAGAGGGTTGCTTCCCAACCACATAGTTCCGGATTCAGTCCCATTGCGTGGCACCTTCGACAAGTGTCTTCTACTATATAGCCATGGGCCGATCGAGGCCTTATGAGTGGATTTGATAGACGAAACTGAAAGAAGCCCGTCGCGTATGTGTGGGTGTGGGTGTTTTGTGTCTGTGTTCCCCCTACTACTTGACAACCAGTGGTGTTTTGTTTACGTCCCTGTAACTTAGCGGTCCGGCAAAAGAGACCGATAGAATCAATATCAGGCTTTAAAAGAAAAAAAGTGCTAGAATCTATTCATTCGATTAAAAATTCTTCAAGGCGATTCCCTCAGCATGGCCGCAGTCTACTGATTGAAACAAATAAAAGACATGATAAATACTTTTTAATATTATTTTAGAAATTTGCATGCTATGGGATCGATAATCTATCAACGATTCCACAAAGCGGTTCAACGATACAAGAAGTTTGCCGATCTCTGCTCTACAAATCTTGAGCAGGACGCGTTGAATAATCTCGTCCTGAGTGATTTGCACGTAAGACACCGAAGGAGTGGTCACAACTGGGACGTCTCTGATCATTGGCCTGCTCGATCAGCACTGGGTCGGTGGATGAGTGGCTATAAGACGACAACAACAACCACCATGTCACTCACTGACCAACACTACCATCGAGGTCGGTCGACTTGCTAGAGATAATAGCCAGTCTAGCTCCTCCGATATAAATCTCCGTCATATTAAAAAGAAGGAAAGACGCATCAGGTAATATAGTTCTAAATACAAAAAAAAAAAAAAAAAGGGAGATGGTCATGGTTAGAGTGTAAGTGTGTTTAACCATAGGTGTGTTTGACGAGGTTTGATCTAGGGCAGATTTATAGGGCCGAATCAGTCACATGTACCTTTTGACTTAATTGTTTAGGCCGAGTCAGCTTGACACTTTTGGACCTTGGAACGACATGTACAATCCCATCTGACCATCTACCAGTTTCCTTCGAGCTAATTTCATTATCTAAGGTTTATGGTTATATATATTATCATAAAGCACGTCGAACAAAATGCTTAACGACATTTCTTTCACCTCTTTCCGTTCTGAGAGCAAGTTCCGCCCCCGAGGTCGACTTAGCCTTTCATCCTTTCAGTGTCGATGATCGAGTAAAAAAAAAAAAAAAAAAAGGGCCCAGTTTAACACTAGGGTTCATGTAATCGAATTCCCTTAAAATTCTGGCCTTGTGCCAAATTTGGAAAGAATTATTTTATATTTCTGATTCTTACTGGGTAACTGTGAATGGATTTATTGGGCGGAAAGAAGCTCTATCTATCTTCCCCACCACACCTTGACAACAGGTTTTAGTTAATTTACATCCCCGTAACCTAGCGGTTCAGCAAAGAAACCCCCGTAGAATGAGTACCCGGCTCGGATGTAGAGAAGTATTGGGGTCGATTTGTTCTACTAAACTTTCAAGGCATGCCCCACCCAGCATGATCGCAGTCTAATGAGGGAATCTAGACGAAAGATATATGGAATTATTTCTGACTCATGGAAACTTTTAAGCAACTCTATGTGCTAACACACGTTCCTGTTTGGCCGGGACTGTCCCGATTTATTTAAAGAGTCTCTTCCGGTGTTCCGTCCTGTTATTAAAAATGTAACCGAAATATCCCAGAATATCTTGAAATGTCCCGGTTATGGATCAGAGACTTAAATTTTGAGGGGGGAAAAATCTAATCTTAAACTGTTGAAACCATCAAGGAGTCCCAGCCCCGTCGTGGACATCTGACAACTAACAAACACGACCGTATTTATAGCTCAGTCTAAACCTTGGGTTCTGTGTCCTTTACTAGAGGTCCATTGGGTGTGTGATGTACCCCAGTTCATAAATAGGCGGGTATTGTAGTTTAAGGATATTCTGCTCATCCCTGAAATCTGGGATTTAAAATGACTTACTCCCCTAATTCAGAATACGTTATATAATTAATAAAAATTTACAGTTTTCCTACTTTAATGAGAATAGGTGTCTAAGTATGTTCTTAACTCTGTAGCTGTTCGAAGTTCAGAATCTTATTTATTATAGGATGTACGAAAGGAAAATAGGAAAAGTAAGTTATAAAAGTTCTTTATACAAACTTATGATATGTCTGTCTATCAATGTCTATGTATATCGAGCTGGCAGAAACGTTAGCACGCTGGGCGAAATGCTTAGCGGTATTTCGTCTGCAGCTACGTTCTGAGTTCAAATTCCGCCGAGGTCGACTTTGCCTTTCATCCTTTCGGGGTCGATTAAATAAGTACCAGTTACGCACTGGGGGTCGATATAATCGACTTAATCCGTTTGTCTGTCCTTGTTTGTCCCCTCTGTGTGTAGCCCCTTGTGGGCAGTAAAGATATGATATTATATATACACATATACATTCACGCAATATACATACATATACATGCATGCAGTATACGCACACATATGCATACATGCAGTATACACATATACATACACACAATAAGATAAAGAAGTTTTGATGAGCATAAGGTTATATAATCCGGATTGTTAGCTAACACCCCATTGTATTCCTTGCGCGGAACCGATTGGTAAGATCAGCCGTAATAATACTATATATTTCGGATAATATTACATGCACACAATATATATATATATATATATATATATATATATATATATATATATATATATATATATATATATGCATACATACACACTTATATACACACGTGCGTGTCGTGCGAAAACGAGAGAGAGGCATGTAATGAATGAAATTTTTCTGAAATGTAAACTCAACATCTTTTTGTGAAAGGAAGTGGTTACATCTGGGTCAGACTTACCATTTAATTGCTGTTTTTGTTGTCTCTGACAGTCCAGGTTCGTTTTTCACCAAAACAATCCCATTTTTAACAATCTCTTTTCAACTTTGGCGACGACATTAGGGAGTTGGATGTTAACCTTCGTTTTTGCTTTTTCTTTTATATTTTCGAGGGAAAGTTCGCTGTTATTTCTAGCCTCTCGGGTGACCACTCCATGTTAACTTTAACAAAGATATCAGTAAAAAAAAAAAAAATCGTTAAATATTTCAAGATAAAAAATATTAATAATATTTTTAAAAACTTTCTAAATCTGTCTTATAGACATTTTAAAACTTACTTTTAATCATGTTTCATCTCATGTACACTCTTAAGGTTACAAAAAAAAAAAAAAAGCATCTAGCTCTATACAATTTGCATGGAGGGAGAGATTTGACTGCTATTTCTAGCTTGTCGAATGACCACACGATGACCCTGTAGTTATCTGAGGTAGGCGTGAAGTGAAAGAAGAATTAATAATGAAAGTAAAAAAAATTCAGTGACGTAGCCCAGGTAACCAGCCCCTGGGCGAGGCTGGTATCGTGGGTTGGGATGCTCTGTTTTGTTCAGTATCATATATGTGGTCTTACTACTAATTTTGCATCGAAGACAACTACCCCTGTGGTCCCGCCCACGCTACGCCTCTGGCAGAATTAAGTAGGTGGCATTTGAAAAGTGAATCAGTTTTAGTTTGGTGAGCTACGAAGTTGGACTGTCGCCTGCCTAAGAATCTCTAGGAAAAACTGAATAGCAGAAGGCCTTCAGGGAAGAACCTCTCCCTTCTCCATCATCCCATGTGAGTGTTTGGGTCCTTAATCTATGTAATATACAACATTCTATACATGTATAGTAGAAATTACGAATGCTTTTCTGTTCATGATTGTAATCGACGTTCGTGCCAAAGCACGCATTTCACTTGTATAAATTCAATTGTTATCCGTATGTTTTATACACAACACATACATCCATTAATTAATAATTAATACCCGTGCATGAAACACTATAAGGTTGTCACATAATTTTATACAAACTTAAAACTTTACGCTATTTATTGTTGTTCAGCCCTAAGACAGCCACTCTGAGCAGTACAATGATCAAAGATTTTCCAACCATGACCATCTAACATTTTTTTTTTTCAAGACCGAATTTCAAAATAGCTTTTCACTCGAAGTCCTATACTTTATGGGAAAGGAGAAGAGTAGGGGTTTTTTTTTTTTTTTTTTGGTTTTAATATTCCTGTGTTTCTTTCACTCACCAGAAAGAACAATTCCAAAAATGTCAGATTTTAAAAACATTTTTGCCCCCCCCCCATTCTCACTTCTACACCCTTTTCTTTCATATATTTCAAAACTCTGCCGTTTTTATTCATTACAGGCACGGTTTATCACAATACTAATGAGTTCTTCCTATATTTATAAAAACAACATAGTACTGTGTCAATCGTAGGAGATTTGACTGCTATTTCTAGCAGTCAGCGAGCACATAAAAGCCTCTGTTTCTGGCTCATATATATATATATCAACATTTTACATCCGTTTTCCATGCTGGCATGGGTTGGACGGTTCCAAGGAACTGGTAAGTCAGAAGATTACAGCAATCCCTACTCTCTGCTTTGGCATGGTTTCTATGGCTGGGTGCCCTTCCTAACGCCAACCACTTTACTAAGTGTACTGGGTGCTTTTTTTTTTTTTTTTTTCGTGGCACCAGCAGCAGTGGGGTTGCCAAGTAACTTGCAAGACAGAACCCTGCAACTGAGAAAGATGGGGATAGTATTGAGGGACAAACAAATAAAGGAGTTTTGTATTAGAGAGGGAAACATACACATATACATGCACACATTAAAGGGTCAAAAGTTCCATATATTTGCAGCTGGAAACTATTGGCCCTTGAGTCATGCTGTAACTGCTGCTGATTATTAATAAAACAAAAAAACGTGTATCATCATCATCATCGTCGTCATCTTTGTCGTTTAACATCCACTTTCCTTGCTGGCATGGGTTGGACAGTTTGACAGGAGCTGACCAGGTAGGAGTCCTGCACCACACTTCTGTGTCTGTTTTGGCACAGTTTTAACGGCTGGATGCTCTTCCTAACACCAACCACCCCACAGAGTGGACTGAGTGCTTTTTACATGGCACCAACACTGGCGAGGTCAGTTTTGGCAAGGTTTTTACAGCTGGATGCCCTTCCTAACGCCAACCACTTCGCAGTGCAGACTGGATGCTTTTTATGTGACACCAGCACTGTCAGGGTTACCATGTCACTTGTAAGACAAAGGATATAACATACACACACACACTAATATATATGTATCTTTTACCTGTTTCAGTTATTGGATAGTGGCCATGCTGGGGCACCACCTTGAAGAATGTTTAGTTGAATGAATTGACCCCAGTATTTATTGTTTTCTTTTTGTAAGCCTGATACTTATTCTAGCAATCTCTTTTACTGAAGTGCTAAGTTACAGGGATGTAAACACACCAACAACAGTTGTCAAGTGGTGGTGGGGGATAATCACAGATACAAAGACAGACAGACACACACACACACACACACATATATATATATATCTATATCATCATTTAATGTCCATTGTCCATTCTGGCATGGGTTGAATGGTTTGACCAGGGTTGAGGGGCTGCGCCAAACTCTAGTCTGATATCTATATATATATATTTTATTTGTTTCAGTCATTTGACTGCGGCCATGCTGGAGCATCACCCTTAGTCAAACAAATCGACCCCAGGACTTATTCTTTGTAAGCCTAGTGCTTATTCTAACGGTTTCTTTTGCTGAACCACTAAGTTACAGGGACGTAAACACACCAGCATTGGTTGTCAAGCGATGCTGGATGGACAAGCATAGACACACAAACACATACACACAAGGCTTTACTTAGCCTGGGGCTGTAGTAAAAGACATTTGCTCAAGGTGTCATATAGTGGGACTGAACCTGAAACCATGTGGTTGCCAAATGGGCTTCTCAACCACCCAGCTACACCTGTGCCTATGTGTAATGTTTGTTAGAATATTCTTTTTGTGTTAGGTGCAGGCATGGCTGTGTGGCTTAGAAGCTTGCTTCCCAACCAGGTGGTTCTAGGTTCAGTCTCACTGCGTGGTAGCTTGGGCTGACCAAAGCCTTGCAAGCAGATTTGACAGACAGAAACTGTAGAAGCCCGTTATGTGTGTTTTTGTGTTGTTCCCTCATCATCATATGGCAACCGGTGTTGGTTTGTTTATGTCCTTGTAACTTAGCAGTTTGGCCAAAGATACTGATAGAATAAGTACCAGATTTAACATTTAAAAAAAAAAAAAAGAAGAGCTGGTGTTGACTTATTTGACTAAACCTTTCAATATGGCATCCCAGCGTTCGTTTCCTTGCGGTGACCTTCATTGAAGGTGGGTTGAGCCAGCTCCAGCCAACAAAGTCACCACGTTCCGCATATGAATGCTGATCACATCTGAGGGTCCACCAAAGTGTGACAAGTTCCCCACTCAAAGAGCAAGCGTGTTGAATAGCACGAATGCCATAGTTGAGGTCATCGTTCGATTTTGTGGTGTGGAGTTCATGGCCACAGGTAAATTCCTGAAACAGGTAAAAGTTAAAAAAAACCCCAAAAATAGAAACCAGAAAAGAATAGAATATTTTGTGTTAAATTACTCAGTTTTTCTCATTTGTGTCTTTTGAACCGGTTGAGAAGCTATTGTAATGTTTGTGTTAGTTCATTTTCTTTTATTCTCAGAGCAAAAAGCAGGGTGGGGCGTGGGTGGGGGTGGCAAAACCTTCCCAGTCTGAGTTAATAGAATTCCATTTGTTCTATTAATAACTCGTTTAAAAATATCTTCGAAGAAATTCCTTTAATTGCCCAGAAATCTTGCTGGAGGTCGTTGATGAGTTTTGTTGCCACGGTGACCTAAACAGGAAGCCTTGGCAATGAAGGATGGACGTTACAAACGAAGTACAGAAACTGGTGTAATGATGGTTGGAGGGAGTGGGGGGAGGATAAACGTTCTGGATCCTTTTGTCTCTGCTGACAACAAAAGGGGTTCTATTGATTATGAATTAATGCTGATGCAGGCAGCATTGCTGTGGGATTAAGGAGTTTGCTTCCCAACCACAAGGGTTCAGGTTCAGATTGGATTTGATGTTAACTAAAAGAAGCCTGTTGTGTATGTGTGTGTGAGTATAATATATACATATACATACATATATATATATGTGTGTGTGTGTGTGTGTATGTGAAGACACATGGGTCAGTGGTTAGAGCACTGGGCTCACAATAACGAAGTAGTAAGTTTGATTCCCAGACTGGGCTGTCTGTTGTGTTCTTGAGCAAGACACTTTATTTCACGTTGCTCCAATTCACTCATCTGTAAAAGTGAGTTGCGACGCCACTGGTGCCAAGCTGTATCGGCCCCTTTGCCTTCCCCTTGGATAACATCAATGGCATGGAGAGGGGAAGCTGGTGTGCATGGGCGACTGCTGGTCTTCCATAAACAAGCTCTACCTCAGAGGGGAACTTTCTAGATGCAAATCCATGGTCATTCATAACCGAAGGGGATCTGTCTTTCTGTCTGTTCCAACTGAGATAACCATGCAGCTCCTCTTCAGTAAGATACCTATTCTTGTCCTGTCATAAATATAATTACACAAACCACATACTTAAATATCAAATTGAGCTGCTGACAACATGTAGTCACAGTGGGCAGCGGACTCGCGGTCATAGGATCGCGGTTTCGATTCCCAGACCGGACGTTGTGAGTGTTTATTGAGCGAAAACACCTAAAGCTCCACGAGGCCCCGGCAGAGGGTGGTGGCGAACCCTGCTGTACTCTTTCACCACAACTTTCTCTCACTCTTACTTCCTGTTTCTGTTGTGCCTGTAATTCAAAGGGCCAGCCTTGTCACACTATGTCAAACTGAATATCCCCGAGAACTACGTTAAGGGTACACGTGTCTGCGGAGTGCTCAGCCACTTGCACGTTAATTTCACGAGTAGGCTGTTCCGTTGATCGGATCAACTGGAACCCTCGACGTCGTAAGCGACGGAGTGCCAACAACAACAACATGACTCAGAGGAGCTGGTCTTTTCTATCCTCTTACTCCCTTTCACCCTTTTGACGAAGAAAGCATAGCTTCTTTTCTAATTCTTTTGATACTAACCTGTTTCAGCTTGCCCTTTATTCCATCATACAAACTTCCTGTTTTAAAAGTGATCTAAATTATAACCTCCCATTAAAAGTTCCAAACACCAGATTAATATTGACAAAGTTCATTATTTTCAAAATTAATTGAAACAAAGGCAGGGTATTTCAAGAGAAATTCGGTAACACAAGGGTTAAAGTGATCTAAATTAGAACTTTCTTCCACAATTTCATGTTAATTTAAGTTCCAAACGCAAGCTTAAAATCAAAGTCATTTTACTAAATTCTTTATTTCCAAAATTTATTGAAACAAAGACAGAGTGTTTCAGCAGAAATTCACAAACAAAAAGGTTAAAGTGCTCTAATTTAAAATTTTCCATCAAAATTTCCTGTTAGTTTATGTTCCAAACACCAGCTTAATAATGGTACTTATTTCTAAATTCTTCATTACTTTCAAAATTAATTGAAACAAGAATATGGCTGATGCCAGTGCCGCCTGACTAGCGCAGGCATGTAAAAAGCACCGTTCAAGCATGACTGTTGACTAGCACCTGTGCCGGTGGCACGTAAAAAGCACCCACTACACTCTCAGAGTGGTTGGTGTTAGGAAGGGCATCCAGCTGTAGAAACCATGCCAAATCAGATTGGAGCCTGGTGCAGCCTCTCTTGGCTTGCCAGTCCCCAGTCAAACCGTCCAGCCCATGTCAGCATGGAAAGTGGAGATTCAGTGACAATGATGATGATGAAAGACTTTGCATTTGTTAAAATCCACTGCCTTTTGTTTCAGTTAATATCGGAAAAGAATGAAGGATTTAGTAAACAAACTTCATCACTACTAAGCTGGTGTCTGGAACATAAATTAACGTGGAATTTTGACGGAAGGTTTTAAAACTAAATCACTTTAAAACAGGAAGTTTTTATCAAAAACCGGGAGTGGTCTTGGATCGGTTGGTGTCTAAAAGATTGAGTAATAAATCTTGCCAAGTTCAACTCCACGTCCTTCTTTCAATGGAGGTGAATGCAAATCAGTTAAGTCCATCATCATTAATGTTTTGATATCTGCTTCTCCATGGTTCCATGGGTCACACAAAATTTATTGAGGCAGATTTTCTAAGCCTGGATACCCTTCCTGCTGTCAGCCAATCCATACCTGTTTCCAAGCAAAGCAATATTCTCCCACGTCTAGACAGGTTTATACAAAAGACTGGAAACAACTTAGGACACTTGTTTGTATAATGCTGATACTTGCTTACGACTATCACGGAATACAACAAGCCAGAGGATTTCACTGAGCTTCAATGTCCACTTTTGCATGGTTTCTACAGCTGGATGCCCTTCCTAATGTCAACCTGTTTACCGCTAAGTTACAGGGACGTAAACACACCAGCATCAGTTGTCAAGCGATGTTGGAGGACAAACATAGACACACAAACATATATATACATATATACGATGGGCTTCTTTCAGTTTCCGTCTACCAAATCCACTCACAAGGCTTTGGTCAGCCCGAGGCTATGGTAGAAGACACTTGCCCAAGGTGCCACGCAGTGGGACTGAACCCGGAATCATGTGGTTGGTAAGCAAGCTACTTACCACACACTCCTACGCCTATCTCAATGCCATTTACCATTAATTAATATTTACAATACAGACTAAATGGTACTTTAACGAGTCTATTTATAATTAACACAAATTCAATAGTATTTCTGCCTTACAGACTTTCTAATTGAGGTAGGCCAAAATAACATCTATCTATTTCATAAAGTTAAGAGGTTGGTGATAAGAGAGGTATCCTGCCGTAAAAAAGAAAAAAAAATGCTGTTGACAAAGTGCCATAACAAGTGGCAAGGTATTGTGTAGAACCCATCGATCCATGGGGAAGATTAGCGTAAAATGAAAATGCCAATGATGTTTTCAGTCTACAACGGGGTGGATGGTGGTAGTGGTGGTGGTGGCAAAATCCTTGTTAACCAAGAAACTAAAAATAATAAGAAGAAAAGATGAGAAACCTTGCAGCAATGTGAGATGGTTACAAGGAGGAAGAGGACAGAGAACTTTTAAGGAGAAGAAAGCAGTTTAACCGAGAAGAAGAAGCCAGAGTGTGTGTTTCTTCTCTCCATCACCAGGCGGTGTTAGTGTTGCCAAACAGGAAGTAGATAAAAACTCTGCCAGGAAATCTGGTTTACTTAACAAACGTCAAGGAAGGAACAAATTAATGTGTGTGTATATATATATATATATATATGTGTGTGTGTGTGTGTGTGTGTGTATAATATATGGGTGTGTATATATGTAATATATGGGTGTGTGTGTATAGTATATGGGTGTGTATACATATGTGTGTATATGTAATATGGGTGTATACGCACACATTTAATATATGGGTGTATATATATGTGTTATGCGTATATATAATATGAGTGTATGTGTGTGTTTATAATTTATTTGTTATAAATGTCCATATCCAAGAATGTGTATATATATATGTGTGTGTGTGTGTGTGTATATATATATATATATATATATATATAATGTATGCTTCTGTTAAAGAATGCAAAAATAGTAAGGCAGAAACACTAAAGTAAAGTACTAAATGCTTAGAAGCAGCGGATGTGTATGCATACACACACACACACACATGGTGCATGCCAGGCTGTGTGGTTTAGAAGTTCACAAACATAGCTTTAGGTTCAGTCCCACTGAACAGAACCTTGGGCAAATGTCTTTTACAATAGCACAGGATCAACCAATGCCTTGTGAGTGAATTGGTTAGAGGGAAACTACAAACAGGATTGGAGGAATCAGGGGAACAGCTGGCAAGGGCAAATGGAGTGCAGTGGTATGGGCACGGGATGAGGAGCATGTTCTGAAGAGGGTGATAGAGTTTCAGGTAAATGGACAGCGAAAGTGAGGTAGACACACACACACACACACATATATATATGTGTGTACACACATGACAGTTTCCATCTGCCAAATCCATTCACACGGTTTTGGTCAGCCCAAGTCTATAGTAGAAGACACTTGCCCAAGGTGCCACGCAGTGGGAATGAACTGAGGACCATGTGGTTGGGAAGCAAGAACCAGTGCTGCTTGACTGTCACCCGTGCTGGTGGCATGCAAAAGGCACCATTTGAGTGTGGTTGATGCCATTGCCGCCTGACTGGCATCTGTGCCGGTGGAATGTAAAAAGCACCATTCAAGTGTTGAGAGTTGAGATCACACTCATGAGGTACTGAGTTTGGTTCTTGGATTGGGCTGTTGTGTTCTTGAGCAAGACACTTTATTTCATGTCCTCCAGTTCACTCAGCTGTAAGTGCCAAGCTGTATCAGTCTTTGCCTTTCCTTTGGATAACATTGGTGGTTTGGAGAAGGGAGGCTGGTATGCATGGGTGACTGTTGGCCTTCCATAAACAACCTTGCCTGGACTTGTGCCTCGGAGGGGAATTTTCTAGGTGCAATCCCATGGTCATTCATGACCAAAGGGGCCTTTACCCTTTTATATATATACATGTGTGTGGTGTGTTGTGTCCAGCCTTGTCTTTACATCACATGATAGTTGTAAACGAGCATCATTGTCATACAATTAATGCTAGTTTTCAGTGAAAGCCATGTTTGGCCATGGGTGGGGATATTACCTTGTTTGGAAACAGGTGAGGGTTGGTGACAGGAAGGGACATCCAACTGGAGAAAATTTGCTTAAAAAAAAAAAAAAAACCACCGTCCAACCCATGCCGGCATGGAAAAGCGAACTTTTAGATGATGACGATGTTTGTGTGTGTTGAAAATTTCATTGTGACTCATTACTTGAAGTTTAGTGCTCTCTCTCTCTCTCTCTCTCTCTCTCTCTCTCGCTCTCTCACTCACCATGAGAACAAGAATCTTGGATTTGCATTGAGTTTCCCACGACGTATATCTGCGCTCATGCATATGCATATTCGTATGGGCATGCACATACAGACGTGTGCATGCATAGGACATAGATGTGTGTTTGGATGTAATATCTGACAGTCTATGAAAGGATTTTTTTTTCTTTTGGTGTCGCCATGGTTCATGTGTTTATCATAATTGCAATAGAATAGAGTTAGCAATGATGGGTTTGTCCCAAGAGAGACCATCTACTGATCGCAGTCTATGGTTGTTGTTATTGGCCAACCACACATTGTGAAACAAGCTCATTACAAACCACTATAGCTATTTATTTGCCAATCGATACGCACTGAGGTTTTTTTTTGTTGTTTTTTCAATTCTCTTTTTTTTTTTCTTTCTTCCCTCTTTTGTTTTCTTTACTTTGAGTTGGCGTTAAGCCATTTTTTAAAATATATATGTCTACATGTATATGTGTATATGTACACACACAAGGCACAGATCTATTTGCATGCATACATATATACACACACACATATACACAGACATATATACATATATGTGTGTAAATATATATATGTATATATACACACATGCATACACATACAGATATACAAACATATTCAGATACACACACACACTTATATATATATATAAACATATATCTATCTACCTATCTATCTATATATATATATATATATATATATATATATATATATATATATATATATATAAACATACATATATATATATATATATATATATATATATATATATATATATATAAACATACATCTATATATATATATATATAAACATACATCTATATATATATAAACATACATCTATATATATATATATAAACATACATCTATACATATATATATATATAAACATACATCTATACACACATACATACATGTTTACATATACACTTGTACATATGCATATATTTATATTTATACTTATGCATTTATACACATATATAAACATATACATCTGTAGATATATATATATATATATATATATATATATATATATATATATATATATATATATATATATATAATATATATATATAAACACATACACAAACATATACATCTACACACACACACATGCATGCAACAAACACACACATACACATGAACGTGTGTGTGTGTGTGTTTATTGCTTGGTAAATAAATTACGTGTTGGCGAATAAATGATGGTAAGGGTTCGATGTGGTGAAAATGGAGTTTGGAAGTGAATGGAAGACAACAGGCCTACACAAAAGTGACAGGATCGACTGGGAATTGAAATGAAATTTTGCTGTGTGGAGGGGGGGTAGGAAGAAAGTAAATAATGTGAGACATCTGTGATAGTGGTGGTGGTGTGTGTGTGTGGGTGGGTGGGGAAGGGGAGTACATCAGCACCATCACCACCACCACCACCAGCAGCAGCACCATTGTTACCATCGTCGTCATCTTCTTGATCATCATCATCATCATCACTACCTGTGCCATCTTCACCCTTCATCGCTTTGTTTTGTCAACACCACCATCCCCCCCATCATCATCATCGTCATCACTATCACCACCACCACCATCATCACTACCACCATCATCGCCACCACCACTACCATGACCACCATGACCATCACCACCACCATCATCATCGCCACCACCACTACCACCATCATCGCCACCACTACCATCGTCATCACCACCACCGTCATCATCACCACTATCACCACCACCACCACCACTACCATCATCATCACTACCACCATCATTGTCACCACTACCATGATCATCACCACCACTACCATCGCTACCACCACTACCATCACTATCACCACATGTTGTCTCGTCAACATCGGGGTTCCTATGTAGTTGCTGAACTCGCTAGATATAGTAGCCAAATTTCCTCAAACCACACCCTCTTTGAAAAAAAAAAAACAGGAAAAAAGACCACACCCACATTGGACAACATCAATAAAGCTATTCTTAAAAAGATGGGATGGTCATGGCTGGATCAAGTCAGGGCTGACCTGGGGTTAAACAACACTTCAACACTACCACACACACATCTCACTACATATGCAGACACATCATCTTATTACTACTTTTACCACCACCACCACCACCACCACTACGTTCCACTACTACATGTACACCATTTTACTACTACCACAACACATACTAGCTCCACCACCACTACACTCACACATACCACTTGCTACTACCTCCATATATACGCTACTACACATTACCACCACCACGACCAACAACAACAATAACAATAGCAACAATATGACCACTATGCGCTACTGCCAACACCATTGCCATCACACTCCACTCAATACATTTCTACCTCTACACATTGCTACTACCACCACCACCACCACCACATCGCTGGCACCAGCACATGTTGACATCATTTTATACTACATAGCACTACACACCACCACCACAACAATGCACCACTACCACCACAACAATGCACCACTACCACCACAACAATGCACCACCATTACAACCCACCACTATCAGTACCACCAGCATCACCACAATCATCACTACCACTACCACCATCACTGCAGCCTCCACCACCACTATCACTACTACCACTAATACCATCACCACAACCACCACCACTTTCACCATAACCCCCACCCCACCACCACCACTTTCACCATAACCCCCACCCCACCACCCTACCACCACAATATTATCATCTGTTGTCTATCATTGTAAGCTGATCAATATTCACAGCCTCCCACCCTCTCCGCACTTGTCAATACCGTATCAATTCGTGAGCGTCTGTGTGTGTGTGGTGTTTCTCTGTCGATGTTAAGACAAGCGTCGTCGGCACCTCTTGGAGAAGACGGCTCTCAAGAACTCCACTCCCCTCTTTCCACTGGCACATGCTTTCTCACCCCCGCTTGCCCTTCCCCACCCTCACCTTAACATCTCTGCCCCCCCCCCCCCAACTGCCTCATCTTTGATGTACTTTCTGTCAGTCTGTCTGTCTCTCTCTCTTGGAATTGTCTCAAATTCAATATCAACATTTGTTCCCTCCTTCCCCCGGTCTCTTATTTCTCTCTCTCTCTCTCTTTCTTTTCTCTCTATCTTCTCTCTCTCTCTCTATCTTCTCTCTTTTCTCTCTCTCTCCTCTCTCATACCATTTTCCCTTGCTTGGCTACTTTACCTTCTCATATTTACTGATCTTCCCTTCATCTCATGGTGTCTTTCAACATTGCAACCCCACTTTTCTCTTATCTGGGTCCTTCTATCCCTCTTACTTCCAGAAGAATGGTCGGTACCTCAACATTTTTGATGCCAACATTCCTGAGACCACCGCTAATTCTTTGATACAAACTTCATGTTTTAAAGTAAACCTTCCATCAAAATTTCATTTTAATTTATGTTCCAAACATCAGCTTAGTAATGACAAAGATATTTTACTAATTACTTCATTATTTCCAAAATAAACTGAAACAAAGGCAGCATATTTCGTTAGCAATATGGTAACAAAAATGTTAAAGCAATCTAAATTAAAAGCTTCCATCAAAATTTTGATTCCAAACTAGAGTTAATAATGACAGTTATTTCAGTAAATTCTTCATCATTTTCAAAATGAATTGAAACAAAAGTAGTGTATTCCAACAGAAATATGGTAACAAAATGGTTAATTTACATTGCAACTTTACAAATATCAACAAAGTAACATTATTATTATAGCTATTGGTGCTGAACCATTCTCTATCACCAGACTATGGAGTCTCAGCGTAGTTACTCTCTTTACTCTTTTACTTGTTTCAGCCATTTGACTGTGGCCATGCTGGAGCACCGCCTTTAGTCGAGCAAATCGACCTCAGGACTTATTCTTTGTAAGCCTAGTACTTATTCTATTGGTCCCTTTTGCCGAACCGCTAAGTTATGGAGGCGTAAACACACCAGCATCAGTTGTTAAGCGATGTTGAGGGGACAAACACAAACACAGAAACACACACACACACACGCACACACATACATATATATGACGGGCTTCTTTCAGTTTCCGTCTACCAAATCTACACACAAGGCTTTGG
This sequence comes from Octopus bimaculoides, assembly GCF_046866305.1. Lineage (NCBI taxonomy): Eukaryota > Metazoa > Mollusca > Cephalopoda > Octopoda > Octopodidae > Octopus > Octopus bimaculoides. The sequence goes on along the minus strand of NC_142952.1, from coordinate 31,596,601 downwards.
TCGACCCGAGGCTATAGTAGAAGACACTTGCCGAAGGTGCCACGCAGTGGGACTGAACCCGGAACCATGTGGTTTGTAAGCAAGCTACTTACCACACAGCTACTCCTACGCCTATATAATTGTGTAGACAAAAAATAATGTGGCTGAAATGCTCATCATAGCGTTAACACAACCTAGATTTTTGCTACATGCTTGGAAATGAAGTCAAGGCCAAGCCAAGATATTTTGTTATAAAAGTGTAATTTGATTGGATTGTATTGCCTATGTTCAGTGCTTTGCAAAACAAAGACCTCGGCATGTTCCCTCCACCAACCACAGTCTGATGTGGAGGCCATGAATTTGAGCCTGAGATCATACTGGTTTGATGAGCCTACTCAGCTACACTGGCTCAACATGGCTTGGCAGGGGGTGATGCAGTTTTTCTACTCATACCAAAGCCTGACCTGAGGTTGGGTTGCCTATATGCAATCCACTGCAGAACAAAGGCTTCAGCACATTCTCATCACCAACCACAGTCTGACATGGAGGCCATGAATTTGAGCTCGAGATCATACTGGTTGGATGAACCCACTCTGCTACACTAACTCAATATAGCTTGGTAGAAGGACACAGTTTTTTTTATACTGTTACCCAGGAGTAATTAAGGTGATTACATCGCCCCCCCCCTCCCCAGTACTTATTTTATCGACCCAGAAAGGCCTTGCAACAGATGGCTGGACGTGATTGGGGAAGATCTCCAGAGGTTTTGTGTCACCTTGGAGGATGCAGAGGGACTGGCGTAGGACTGCCAGCGATGGGCATCACTGGTGGACCAGGTCAGCTCTGTGCATGGTGATGCCTTTGGGACCACTACCTTGGAATGACCTCAGCCCCAGCAAGCAAGAGCGTGACTTACCTATATACCTACCTAAAAGGATAAAAGGCAGGGTTAACTTCAGCAGAATTTGAACTTAGAATGTAAGGACAGATGAACTACCATTAAGCATTTCGCCTGGTCTGCTAACGACTCTGCCAGCCCACCAACTACTTAAAGGTACAATACTAGAGATAAATTATTTAGGTAATTCTTTTATTACAAAAAGAAAAAAAAAAACTATCAGAGCATATACTTGAGGAGAATGAAAACCTGTTCATCCATTTGTTCATACATATGATTCACCTGTTCATCTGCAAGTTTCACAATTCTGTGATTCTAACAAACAGTAAATTATATTTATTATTAGTAAACTGGTGTTTGGTACATAATGCCAAAGGTCTTGGTCATTGCTTCTGTGAGGCCCAATGCTTGAAAGGAACTCAAACATTTTGCCTCCGCGAGGCCCAATGCTCGAGAGGAACTTGGCCACTTTGCCTCTGTAAGGCCCAACGCTCGAAAGGAACTCAGCTACTTTGCCTTCGAAAGGTAGGGGGCCGTCAGGTGCACTATTGGCGAATTTTAGGAAGCATGGAAGTTTTGAAGGATGTAATGTCCCAACAACTGATGTGGATAGTTTATTCCATACTTCAGAAATTCCAAGTGTCAAAAGAGGTTCTGAAAGTCATGGCTTTTGATTTTGTAAGCATGTTCCTCAAATGTTAGTCATGGAATTCAAACAGGTGCCAAAGGTTGTTGTAAAGATGGTGGATAATCTCGTGGGTGTCTGCCAAATCAGTTGCCAGACATCTGAGTCGTAATGTGTCCATGCCCAGGGAAGCAAGATATTCAAAATATGATAGATGCCTGATGGCTGCTCATTCCTGAACAGTTTCCAGGAGATATGCCGAACTAGATAAGGTTTCCAGACTGGCGATGCAAGCTCTAGGTGTGGACATACCATAGCCATAAATAGCTTTAGCAATCAATCTCATCATCGAAATCTCAAATGCTACAAAATAATAATGCATTATTCATTCAAAACAATCTGAATAAATAAGTGTAACATTTGTCTGAGTAATCTGAATGCCAAACGGTTAAAAACGGTAAATTAACATGAAATTTTGATGGAAAGTTCTTAGATCACTTTAAAACACATAGGTCGACATACACTGCTGTGTGTGTGTATTGAGCGTCATACTAATATATACTTTTGTTATTTACACCACCTGTCCTCGTCTGTTGTTATTATTTGTATATTCTCCCATATATATATATATATATATATATATATATATATATATATATATATACACACACACACACACACTATACTATATATCATCATCATCATCATCGTTTAACGTCCGCTTTCCATGCTAGCATGGGTTGGACGATTTGACTGAGGACTGGTGAAACCGGATGGCAACACCAGGCTCCAATCTAAATTTGGCAGAGTTTCAACCACTTTGATGACCCCTGTTTAAGAGGATCTCTCCTTGGCTTGTTAGCATGTTAGAAGTGGTGGTAGTAGTAGTAGTGGTGATGTTGTTGTTGCGATACTAGTAGTATTAATGCTCACAGTATTTTTAGTAGTATTAGTAATAGCAGCAGCAGCAGCAGCAGTAGCAGTAGTAGTAGTAGTAGCAGTTTGGCAAAAGTAATAATTGGAGAAATATTTAACCTTTAAGCAGTTAGAGAAGATCATGTGCTGTATCTCTTATCATTTCACTGATAACATCTGCCAGTTACATCCCAACGGTGACCCACACACACCGAAAGAAAAATAGTGAGCAAAACTGTGTTTGTTTGTGTGATAAAGATTTTTAAACTTAACCTGTAGCATTAAGCACAGACATTTTATTATTTTGTAGATGTCTAAGGTTGATGAAAGGGCAAGGATTCCATGAAATCGTGGTTGCTAATTCACAATTATGGGTTAAGACAACAAAAGCGGTTAAGACCATTTAACCCCTTTTTGTTAGCATATTTCGATTCCCAGACCAGGCGTTGTGAATGTTTATTGAGTGAAAACACCTAAAAAGCTCCACGAGGCTCCGGCAGGGGATGGTGGCGAACCCTGCTGTACTCTTCCACCACAACTTTCTCTTACTCTTACTTCCTGTTTCTGTTGTGCCTGTAATTCAAAGGGTCAGCCTTGTCACACTGTGTCATGCTGAATATCCCCTGAGAACTACGTTAAGGCTACACGTGTCTGTGGAGTGCTCAGCCACTTGCATGTTAATTTCACGAGCAGGCTGTTCCGTTGATCAGATCAACTGGAACCCTCGACGTCGTAAGCGACGGAGTGCCAAAGATTAGGATCTTTGTGGATTTCGTCACTGTTTACAATTGTCTTAAAGAAAAAATTTTTAACATATCATATACATGTAAGTTTTGATGCTGAATCCGAAATTGTTAAATTTTTCTGGTATTCAAAGTGTGATAATTTTCAGATAATTTTCAATAAGAAAGACAATGATTTGCAAATGATTGGCATGTTATATGTTAATTGGCAAGTGATTAGCATGTTACATCAGCAAAAATTTAATCATCACAACAAAGGTTAAATATAATTCTTCATGTTCTTTTTTGGTTAATGTTCTGGGTTCAGTCCCAATGTGTGGCACCTTAGGCAAGAGTCTTCTATTAAAGCCTTGGGCCGACCAGAGCCTTGGGAGTAGATTTGACAGACAGAAGCTGAAAGAAGCTTGTTGCATAAATATGTCTATGCACATATCTTTGGGTCTGTGTTTGCCCTCAGCGCCACTGCTTGACAACTAGTGTTGGTTTGTTTATGTTCCTGTAACTTAGCAGTTTGTCATAGTGATTCATAGAATAAGCACCCGGCTTTTAAAAGAAAAGTATTGGAGTTGATTTAATTTGGTTACAAATTCTTCAAGGTGGTGCCCCAGCATGGTCGCAGTCTAATGGCTGAAACAAGTAAAAATAGAAGATGGTGTTTAAACTGAATCGAGTGTTTGGTCCTTCTGATGGTGGTTCTCGAAGAAATATTTTTCCTTGGTGTTATTTTTAGCATTGTTTCATTATTGTTGTCATTATGGTTTTCTATATTCTTCTTGACTTTTTCTCTGACCTTCTCAAACGTTTATCCTTATTCTTCTCAATGTTACCATTTTTATCTATTCTATCTTCCATAGTCATGTTTTTTTTCTCCTTATTTTTCTTGTTGTTGCTTTTGCTTGTACTAGTACCAAAGAAACATCTTCTTACATACCGCCATTATCACTTAACGCATACACATTTATTTATATCTTTCTCTGACAATTCTTCAGTAAAAGTCATTTTTTCCCACTTTGACAAGAAGCAAAATTTTCGAGGCAGACAACATCTTTAGTTTTACCGTTCCTGTACTTCTCATGGCTGCCACTCACTGTTCTTCTCTCTCTTTTGAAACATTAAACTTGTTGACATTTCCAATTAAAATGTTCATCTCTTGACAGCAAACGACAGGGGAAAATAACTGTGCTTCACCTAATTAGGAGATACTCAGTGAGATTTTTAACCCTTTTGACACCAATCCCCTCAAGCCTGCTCTTGGGTTCTGTGATACAAAATTCTTGTTTTAACTCTTTATCATATTCTGCCCTATTGCTTGTTTTATATTCAGACTGGTCAGATCTGGTCTCTTACACCTACCCTACAATGTCATTTTAAAAATAATCACAGCATTGAAATCTCAGAGCTATGAAATAATGTATGATTAATTCAAAACAATGTGGATTAATAAGGATTACGTTTGAGGGCATAATATGAACCCTAAAGGGTTAAAGTGATCTAAAATTAACATTTTCCATAAAAATTTTGTGTTAATTTCTGTTTCAAACATCAGCTTAATAATCCTTTCTACTTTGGACATAAGGTGTGAAATGACCCCAGTGTTTTACTGGTACTTAATTTATCGAGTCTGAAAGGTAAAGTTGACCCTGGCGGAATTTGAACTCAGAGCATTAAAACGGACAAAATGGTGCTAAGCATTTCACCTGGTATGCTTATGATTCTGAGAGCTCACTACCCTACAACAGCTCAATAACAATTATCGTTTTACTAAATTCTTTGCCATTTTCAAAATTTGGCAAGTGGCCAACAATTTCTGGGGAGGGTGCAAGTTGATTACATCAACCCTAGTGTTCAACTGGTATTTATTTTATCAACCTCGAAAGGACGAACAGCAAAGTCAGCCTCAGTGGAATTTGAACTCAGAACGTGAAGACGGATGAAATGCCATTAAGTATTTTGCCCAGCATCCTAATGATTTTGCCAGCTCACCGCCTTATTAATAATAATAATAATAATAATAATCTTTACTACAATAGGCACAAGGCCTGAAATTTGTGGGGAGGGGACTAGTCAATTACATCGACCCCAGTGTTTCACTGGTACTTAATTTATCAACCCCTGAAAGGATGAATAGCAAAGTTGACCTCAGTGGAATTTGAACTCAGAATGTAACGGCAGATGAAATACCGCTAAGCATTTCATCCAGCATGCTAACAATTCTGCCAGCTCGCTACCTTAATCTTTTCTACTCTTGGCACAAGGCCCAGAATTTTGGGGGAGGGGGCCAGTTGACAACATCGACCCTAGTATGCAACTGGTACTTAATTTATTGATCCCTGAAAAAATGAATGACAAAGTCGACCTCAGCGGAATTTGAACCCAGAATGTAAAGACAGATGAAATACCGTTAAGCAATTTGTCTGGCATGCTAATGATTTTGCCAGCTCGCTGCCTTAATAATAATAATAATAATAATAATGATAATAATAATTTCTTCTAATTTAAAATTTTTTTTTTTGTTTCTAAAATAATCACAGTAATATTGTATTGCTTGGAAACTGGATTTCTGAATGGAAATATTTGCTCTCTCTCTACAAGAGACTGCCCAACTCTCTCTCTCACACACAGTCACCACATACGCACACACACACACACGTGAACAAAATCTGCATAGCATAAAAATAAACACCAATAAAATGTGTATGTTGGTATTAGTAGCAGTTGTATAACTGCTACTTCCTTATTATTGCACCAATTCCATAGAGCTAGAAGTACTTGGTAATGAGGAATGTGTGTGTGTGTGTGTGTGTGTGAGGTGGGAGAGGTTAATATTTACCAGCTTCAGAAATACAGATATATCATCAGCTTTGTCCTTTTAATGTACACTTTTCCATGCTTGCATGGGTTGGGCGGAGTTTATTGAAGCAGATTTTTCTACGGCTGGATGCCCTTCTTGTTGCCAACCCTCACCTCATTCCAAGCGAAGTAATATTTTCCCCATGGACGGACATGTTCTCAAAACAAGGAGACACAAGTACAAAAATGCAGACATATACATATATGCGTGTGTGTGTGTGTGTCTGTGTGTGTGTATATATATATATATATATATATATATATATATATATATATATATATATATATATATATAGATACAAGAGTAAAGGAATGGAGTAGTAGATAAGATCCAGGCTACATATGTTTCATAGCAAGCAGGACCTAGTCCAGGGGTTTTCAAACTGTGGTCCGCGGACCACAGGGGGTCCGCAAGGACAAGACAGGGGGTCCGTGGACAGCAAATACTTTTTATGGGCAATTTGATTTTATATATGTTTTTTAATCGAAATCTTTTAATTGACAATAAACTTATTTGTTAAATACTGTTAAATAAACAAATGTAAAAATATGTTATTTTAAGCAAATATTTATGCATAAATTTCATAAGTGTTTATAAGGGGGTCCCTAAGGTAAAGTCTGAAATATAAAGGGGTCCACAAGTCAAAAAGTTTGAAAACCCCTGCCCTAGGCTACTCTTCAGGCCAAAGATATCTTGATTAAATGAAAGTTTACCTTTGTTTGCAAAGAGGCACATGTTAACAGATGGAAGATTCAATCAGAATTTGATTCAATCAGAATATATATATATGATCATCATCATTTAACATCTGTTTTCCATGCTGGCATAGGTTGGACGGTTTGACTGAGGTCTGGGGAGCCAGTGGCTGCACCAGGCTCCAATCTGATCTGGCAATGTTTCTACAGCATGGAAAAAAATAGGTGCTAAACGATGATGATGAATCCTTATGAGAGATTCGCTCAAGGTAAATAACACTGTAACCTATGTTCTAACATAACCTCTACATTTAGTTGGATATCAAGATTACCTTTTTGGCATTAATACTGCTTCTGCCACTATTAATTATCATCATCATTATTATTGTTATTATTTAAGGTAACGAGCTGACAGAATCGTTAGCATGCTGGGTTTAGTATTTCATCTGCTGCTACATTCCGAGTTCAAATTCCACTGAGGTCAGCTTTGCCTTTCATCTTTTCAAGGTCGATGAAATAAATACCAGTTGAACACTAGGGGGGGGGGATGTAATCAACTCAATCCCTACCCCCAAATTGCTATATATATATCATCATCATCATCTTCGTTTAACGTCCGCTTTCCATGCTAGCATGGGTTGGACGATTTGACTGAGTACTGGTGAAACCAGATGGCTACACCAGGCTCCAGTCTGATTTGGCAGAGTTTCTACAGCTGGATGCCCTATATCATCATCATCATCATCATCATCATCGTTTAACGTCCGCTTTCCATGCTAGCATGGGTTGGACGATTTGACTGAGGACTGGTGAAACCGGATGGCAACACCAGGCTCCAATCTAATTTGGCAGAGTTTCTACAGCTGGATGCCCTTCCTAACGCCAACCACTCAGAGAGTGTAGTGGGTGCTTTTACGTGTCACCCGCATGAAAACGGCCACGCTCGAAATGGTGTCTTTTATGTGCCACCCGCACAAGCCAGTCCAGGGGCAGAACGCAAACCATCCAGACAGTTAGGTGATACAAGAAAGAGACAAAACATCCAGATGGACGATACAAAGAAAACATGGACAGGTCATTAAGAGTTTTCTCTCTTCAGTCGAGATCCAGATTATCCTTGCAATTTCGGCTGGTATTGCTCCATTCTGGCCAGCCCCAAGGAAGAACTAAGCTAAGAGCATTAGATTCCTTGGAAGAAAGCAGCGAAAAAAACGAGCAATGTTACACAAATACAGTAGGAATAATAAGGGGACAAAACAACAGATGTCTTTCGAATAAGGACGAATAAAATTAAGCTGGCGTATATGGAAATAAGACCTTACAGCCGGGATACAAGATTTCACAGGCACACATCTATATATATATATATATATATATATATATATATATATATATATATATATATATATATATAGTGAAGTATATTGCCGCTTAAGTGTGGCTGACCCCTAGGGGTGGATGTTACTGTTGCTTTTAGCCCCAGGAGGACATCTCCTCCAGCTGGCTTATCGACACACTACTGTGTCCTGTTTCAGCCACACTTAAGTGGCAATATACTTCACTTTATCGTGCAGTTACTGTTAATACTTCATTTAGAGAATTAACATATATATATATATATATATATATATATATATATATATATATATATATATATATATATATATATATATATATATATATGTTGTAGTTATATGATATGGAAGTAGTGAAATGCCTTATGGATACTGGTTGATATTTATGAGTATCTTGGCAACAACCAGTTGTTTTAAGTTAGAAGTTGTCAGCAGAACTCTGAATCACATGACGGGTGTGTGGGTGGGTGGGGTGGAATGATGGATGAGGAACTGTTGGACAGGTGGCAGGAGTCGGAGGTGCAAGTGGGCGGGACACACACACACACATATGGTATGAACCTGGTGATGGTCGAAGAGGAGGAGGACAAGGGGTGGGCAGTGGAGAATTTGTTTGCGTGTAAGGGGTGTGAAGAGCTGACAGAGGTGATCTAGCAGTGCAGTTGTTGCCAATATGCTTCTATGGCTGTCTTCACCACCTTCTCTCTCTCTCTCCTCTATTGCATGTTTTTGCACCTCCCTCTCTCCCATTGTGCCTCTTCTACTATCCCTCTCTGTCCTCATTCTTTTTCCTCACTATCTCTCCCCCACCACTTCTCTCTGCTGTCTGTCTTACTTTCTCCGTCTCTTTTTCTCTTTCACATTATGTCTTTATTCATTCTTTTCCGTCTCTCTCTCTCACTTTCTCTCTATTTATGTATCTATCTATTTGTCTGCCTAACTATCCATCTATCTCTGTTTGTCTATCAGTGTATCTATATCTTTCTGTCTATATCTATCTATCTATCTATCTATTTCTACCTGTATGTCTATCTATGTCTGCCTGTCTATCTATACCTATCAACCTGTCTATCTATGTCTATCTGTCTATCTATCTATCTATATCTTTCTGTCTATCTATATATATTTTTCTGTCTATCTATGTCTTTCTGCCTGTCTATCTATGTCTGTCTGTCTATCTGTCTATCTATCTACTTCTCTGTCTAACTAGCAGTCTTTTTTATCCATCTATCCATCCACCCACCTACCTTTCTATTTGTCCATCTACCTATCTACCTGTCTCTCTCTCATGTGATAACACTTTAAAGACTCTTTGATACAAAGATATTGATACTCTATCTACAGAAATCAATATCTTTTATCACTAGCTGTCTCTGTCTGCCCCTCTGTGTTCAGCGATGCCTTTCCTCTGACTGCCACCCTTTCTGGCCACTACAATAATTTATTGAAACATTGTTGCTGAGCTGAAACTGGTAGTGGTAGTAGTAGTAGTAGTAGTAGTAGTAGTAGTAGTAGTAGTTGTGGTGATGGTAATAGTAGCTGTTGTAGCAATGGCTTTAGTGATAGTAATAGCAATAGTACAGCAGAGGTGGTCATGGTACCAATAGCATTCTAGGATTGGTTGTGGTGTTAGTGGTGGCTATAGTATTGTTAATAGTGGTGTTAGTAATCATAGAGCTAGCTCAAATGGTAGTATGTGCTACAGTAGTGTTGTAGACTTATTATTATATCTGTCTTTGTATTGTCCCTTATCGTTTGCCCTTGAGGCAAATAAGTGAAATTGTCATCATTATTACTAATATTAAAAAGGTGTCAAGCTGGCAGAATCGTTAGCACGCCGGGCAAAATGCTTAGCGATATTTCGTCTGTTTTTACATTCTGAGTTCAAATTCCGCCGATGTCGACTTTGCCTTTTCATCCTTTCGGAGTCGATTAAATAAGTACCAGTTACACACTGGGGATGATGTCATGGGCTCATCTCCTCCTGCCAAATTTCTGCCCTTGTGGCAAAATTTGAAACTATTATTATTATTATTATTATTATTATTATTATTATTATTATTAACAGAATCATTTGCATGTCGGACAAAATTCTTAGTGGCACCATTATTCAACATTTTTTACTTTCAGGCAAATTTCTACTGCATCACCACCTCCCACAAGCTTCCCTTGTGGCAAAAATTTGAAATAATCAATTACTATTATTAAAAAGGCGGCAAACTGGCAGAAACGTTAGCACCGCCAGTTGAAATGCTTAGCGGTAATTTCGTCTGTCGCTATGTTCTGAGTTCAAATTCCGCCGAGGTCGACTTTGCCTTTCATCCTTTTGGGGTCAATTTAATAAGTACCAGTTAATCACTGGGGTTGATGTAATTGACTTAAGCCCCTCCCCCAAACTGCCGTTGTGACAAAAATTCGAAACCACCATCATTATTATTATTAACAGAATCATTTGCATGTTGGACAAAGTGCTTAGTGGCATTTTGTTTGTCTTTACGTTCTGAGTTCGAATTCTGCAACATGCTACCCAAGGCCCATGGCGGAGGTGACAAGAGAGGAGAGCAGAATAAAATTAGAGGATTGCAGTCCTTGCAATGGTGTATATCCCAAAACAATATCCGGGACTTCAGTTATTATTGCTAGCATCATCATAATCATCATCGTCATTTTTGGTGAGCTGGCAGAATCATTAGCATGCCAAATGATATCCTTAGTGGCATTTTGTCCATCTTTGTGTTCTGAGTTCAAATTCCACTGAAGTCGACTTTGCTTTCTTTCATCCTTTCAGGGTTCCGTAAATTAAGTACCAGTGAAACACTGGGGTTGATGTAATTGACTAGTCCCCACCCCCACCCCCTAAAATTTCAGACTTTGTACCCTTAGTAGAAAGTATTATTAGAGAGAAGTACATGCCACCAAAGTGATGCTGAGGTACAAATATATCCTCCTCCGCCGCCACCACCACCATCACCACCATCATCATTGTTAGCACACTGGACAAAATTGCTTAGTGACATTTCACCTGAATGTACATTTGGAGTTCAAACTCTGCTGGGGTCGACTTTGTGTTTCATGCTTTTAGGCTTAATCCTTTAGCATTTCAACTGGCCATATCCGGCCCAAATATCTGACCTGTTTTATGTTTTAACCAGCCAGATCCAGCCTCTCACACTTACCCTTCAATGCCATTCTAAAAATATACAATCACATCATAATCAAAATTTCGAAGTTACAAAGTAAGGCATGATTAATTAAAAGCATAACGAATGAAAAAAGCATTACATTTGATTGAATAATCTGAATGCCAAGCAGTTAATTAATTGCTGGGTGGTAGTGGTGGTGGTGGTGGTGACTGTTGTAATAGTGGTATGTGTAGAAGCAATGGATTTGGTGTGTGGAAGAGTTCATATTTTATGTCTAATATACAGTGTTGTTATGTGTGATGGTGGTGGTGCCAGTCGCGGTGGTGGTGCCGGTTGCAGTGGTGGTAGTAGTAACAATGGTTGTTTGTTGTTTTTGTCATACAAGTTTAATTAGTTGTTGTTGTTGTTGTTGTTGTTGTTGTTGTTGTTGTTGTTGTTGTTGTTGTTGTTGTTGTTGTTGTTGGTGGTGGTGGTGGTGGTGGTGGTGGTGGTGAGGGGTGTAGTTGTATTTATAGTCCCTGTGCTGTAGTAATTGAGATGGTGGCTATAGGTGTTGTAATATTAACAGTTATTATCGGTAAAGAAGTGGATGAATAGTAGCAATGATGGTGATGGTTAGTGGTTTTAGTGGCTGTGATGGCAGTGATGGTTTAATGAATTAAACTATTCATTAAGATATAGGTTAGGGCCATGGTTCAGTCCATTCATTAATGTGGGGGAGAAAATACTTTGCAATATTTGTTGTGGCTGTAAGGTGGGGTGAGTGGAGGCGCAATGGCCCAGTGGTTAGGGTAGCAGACTCGCGGTCATAGGATCGCGGTTTCGATTCACAGACCGGGCGTTGTGAGTGTTTATTGAACGAAAACACCTAAAAGCTCCACGAGGGTCTGGCAGGGGATGATGGCGAACCCTGATGTACTCTTTCACCACAACTTTCTCTCACTCTTTCTTCCTGTTTTTGTTGTGCCTGTAATTCAAAGGGTCAGCCTTGTCACACTGTGTCACACTGAATATCCCCAAGAACTACGTTAAGGGTACACGTGTCTGTGGAGTGCTCAGCCACCTGCACGTTAATTTCACGAGTAGGCTGTTCCGTTGATCGGATCAACTGGAACCCTCGACGTTGTAAGTGACGGAGAGCCAACAAGGTGGGGTGAGCTGGCAGAGTCGTTAGCACACTGGTTAAAACAGTAAGTGGCATTTTGTCCAGCTTTACATCCTGAGTTCAAATTTCAGTGAGGTCGACTTTACCTTTCATCCTTTCAGGGTCGATAAAATAAAGTACCAGTGGTGCACTAGGGTTTATATAATTGACTTACCCGCTTCCCAAAACTGCTGACCTTGTGCCAAAATTTGAAATGAATATTTGTTGTGGCTTTAAGGTGGTCTCAAGGAGTTTGATATCGAAAGGGTTAATTTACTAAAATTACTATTGACAGCTAAAGGTACCATTCACATTTAAAGGTAGACTATAGAGATAGCAATTCACAGGGTATGTATTGTAGAAACATCAAGTAATAATTGTTGCTGTTGTTTGTTCCTTCTTGAGCCATGCCTGGCTCGTAAGGGCCGGTTTCCCGGTTTCATTGGCGTATAGGTTCCCCACCTGGACGGGACACTGGTCTGTCGCAGGTGAACTGCCAGATGCAGGAGGAAAGGGTGAGAGGAAGTTGTGGTGAATGAGTCAGCAGAAGTTTGCCATTACCTTCTGCCAGAGCCGCGTGGAGCTTAGGTGTTTCAATCATATACACGCACACATCACCTGGTCTGAGATTCGAACCCACAATCCCTTGACTGTGAGTCCGCTACTCTAACCACTAGGCCATATATGCCTCCACGAATGTTTCCTTCTCGAGCTATGCGAGGCTCATAAGGGCCGGTTTCCCGGTTTCAGTGATGTATAAATTCCCCACCTGGACGGGATGCTGGCCCATCACAGGGTTCCTCATTTTTGCCAGCTGAGTGGACTGGAGCAACGTCAAATGAAGTCTTTTGCTCAAGAACACAGCACATCGCCCGGTCCAGGAATTGAAATCACAATCTTACGATCACAAGTCCAACACCCTAACCACTAAGCCACGCACCTCCACATAATAATTACAGTCCCTCATGTAAATTTAATCATATCTGTTGTTATGCTACATAATCTAACATTTCTTGCATAAAATTATAACAATGTTTGTCTTTTTTGTGGCAAACACAGACCAACATGTCGTCGGCACGAGATATTCCACAGACTCAGGCTGTTAACAATGCTGCTTTGGCTGGTTCTCCCGTCTCTCAGCACAGGTTCCTCATCCCTAGTCCAATTCCGACCAGACGTAGCCGTACCTATTCAGCGTGAGTACCTATTTATGTACCTTGTATACTGTACCTTGATTACATCAAGGTACCTTGTTGTTCCTAGAACCACACCTAATTGTATATGTTATTGAATTTTGTTGCTTACCTTGTTAGACATCGCATTGGGATCTTAGAAACCATTTGAACTGCAAATTAAAATAATTTTAAAGCAAATTGAAATGGACTCAAGGCGAGTTTGTGAATTGACTTGAGGCGTGTTTGCGAACTGACACGAGGTGAGTTTGCGAACTGACACGAGGTGAGTTTGCGAAGTGACTCGAGGTGAGTTTGCGAAGTGACTCGAGGCGAGTTTGTGAACTGACTGGAGGTGAGTTTGTGAACTGACTCGAGGTGAGTTTGTGAAGTGACTCGAGGTGAGTTTGTGGACCGACTCGAGGTAAGTTAATGAACTGACTCCAGGCGAGTTTGCGAACTGACTCGAGGTGAGTTTGCGAACTGACTCAAAGGCTGGTGAATGACAAGGAAGATGATGGGAATAAGATACGATTGGACGATAATCAAAAGAGATGGAGTAGAAGGTGTTATGTCCCTTGCTGTGCCCCTGTGTTTGCCCCAGGCTTCAGGATTTGAAGAATTATTTCATTGGATTGATTGATTGACTGATTGGTTACATGTATTGGTTTGAATTTCAGATCTGAAAGAGCAAAATGCGGTCCAACTGTTCGAGGTAAAGTGAAGGAATTCTGTCGAGAAAAGGGTCATGGTTTTATTCAACCTGAAGATCCTTCAAGTGTTCCATTGTTTGTTCATATTTCTGAGTGAGTATTTTGGTTTGTCTAAATCATTATCTATATCAGGGGTTGGCAAAGTGGTCAGTATTGACCCCTGGGGCTGATAAATTGACCCAAGGGGCTGATAAATACCTGAAATGATTTTAACCATTAAAGGTACTGAATTTTTACCAAACTGAACCTGGAAGAGTGGGGGTAATTTAAGGCTAAAACTCACTAATTTCCACCCAAATATTGATGCAATATCAACTAATAGACACCAAACATGCTTTCCATGCTGGCATGGGTTGGACGGTTTGACTGAGGACTGGCAAGCCAGAAGGCTGCACCGGGTTCCATTCCGGTCAGAATATACTAATACAATATCACTGAATTTTTCTTAATATTCAGGGATTGTTTAAACTAAAGGGTCAGTATTGAACCCTAGAGGCCAGTGTGGTTACCTTAGGATCAATAAAAGAGTTGAAACAATTTTAAGCCTTAAGGATATTGAATTATTGGTGAATTGAATCTGGAAGAGTGGGCAATTTATGACTAAAACTTTCTAATTTTCAATCAAATATCAATAATAATATTCACTGTATTCATATATATATATATAATAATAAATAAATGCGCCCTTTTAAAGCCTAGCCAGGCTCATGGGCCCGGTTTCCCGGTTTCTATGGCGTATGTGTTTCCCAGCTGGACAGGATGCCAGTCCATCGCAGCGTTACTCATTTTTGCCAGCTGAGTGGACCGGAGCAACGTGAAATGAAGTGTTTTGCTCAAGAACACAACATGTCGCCCAGTCCAGTAATCGAAACCACAATCTTACGATCATGATGCTGACATCCTAACCACTAAGCCATGTGCCTCCCCATTCATATATATATATATATATATATATCTATTTCTGTTTCAGTATCGAGGGTGAATATGTTCCCAAAGAAGACGACGATGTGACCTACAAGGCCATTACCATTCCACCACGTCACGAAAAGCTTCAAGCCGTTCATGTGCAGATCATGCATTTGGCCCCGGGGGTCAGC
This sequence comes from Octopus bimaculoides, assembly GCF_046866305.1. Taxonomy (NCBI): domain Eukaryota; kingdom Metazoa; phylum Mollusca; class Cephalopoda; order Octopoda; family Octopodidae; genus Octopus; species Octopus bimaculoides. The sequence continues at coordinate 31,581,271 of NC_142952.1, read as the reverse complement.
CACGAACGCTGGGACTCGCCGCTAGTCACCAACTCCAATTGTTCTCCTAGCCACGGTTCCATTAAAGATCTCCATCCTGCCCAGCCTAGCCACCCTGAATGACTTTTTCCACTCCATACCTAACACACACACATATATATATATATATATATATATATATATATATATAGATAGATATATCTATATCTATATACATATATATATATGTGAATTGGTGTGTGTGTGTGTCTGTATATATGCATATGTACTTGTATATCTAATGATATATATACGTGTGTGTGTGTGTGTTTATACATTTTTTCATGTGTAACTACTAATACATTTGTGTAATATGCATATATCCATGTGCATATATAATACCCTAATTATATAACTAATGTGCATGTATGTATGTGTGTGTATGTATATATCTATCCATCTCTTTATCTCTATATATCTATCTATATATATATATACACACACACATGCATGCACGCACAACCATAACCGCACATGCACATATATATACATACCATATGTATATATCAGTAATGTGTATGTATCTATATATATATATATATATATATATATATATATATATATATATATATATATATACACACGCCACCACCACCACTACACATTGTGCGTATATGCATACCCTGATATGTTACCCATGTATGTGTATGTATAGAAATATGCACACACACAGACACACAGATAGATAACCACCACCACCACACACACACAGATGCACATCTGTATAACCTCCCAGTATTAATTCAGGCCTTGCCTATCTGCCCACAAAATTTGAACATCTTCTTTCTTCCATTTGGTCCTTAAACTTCTATCTCCCTTGGCCACACACACACACACACACCCCTTAACAACTGCTGGTCCTCATTTTAATTGTTTTTTTTTTAAATATTTTTTTTCCTAAAATGTTTTCTACCTAATTATACTTATACATATAAACATACACGCACACATATATATATCTATATACACTCAGTTTTTTTTTCTCTCCTTTTTTATTTAAATAAATTTGCCTTAATTATTCTAAGGTAACATTTGCAAACAAATTGAATTCTTTCTGTGTATTTTTTCATTGTTTTTTTCATTGTTTTATTTTAGATTTATCATCATCATCATCATCATCATCATCATTGTTTAACGTCCGCTTTCCATGGGTTGGACGATTTGACTGAGGACTGGTAAAACCGGATGGCTGCACCAGGCTCCAATCTGATTTGGCAGAGTTTCTACGGCTGGATGCCCTTCCTAATGCCAACCACTCCGAGAGTGTAGTAGGTGCTTTTACATGCCACCAGCACGAAGGCCAGTCAGGCGGTACTGGCAACGGCCACACTCAAAATGGTGTTTTTTACGTGCCACCTGCACAGGAGCCAGTTCGGCGGCACTGGCAACGACCTCGCTCGAATGTCTTTACACGTGCCATCCGGCACAAGTGCCAGGAAGGCGATGCTGGGCACAGGGGCCATTGACGGTTTCGCTTTTGCTTGCCCCAATAAGTCTTCGCAAGCAGAGTTTCGTTTCCAATGAAGGAGACGACGTTGGCATGGGTGCCAGTTGTCGAATTTAATTTGATTTCGATTTCACTTGCCTCAACAGGTCTTCGCAAGCGGAGTTTAGTGTCCAATGAAGGAAGGTACGTATAAGTGGG
>NC_142952.1:31532108-31574608 GCF_046866305.1 Octopus bimaculoides | reverse complement strand
CTCTATCGCGTGCAAATATGCAACCCAACCAATCACAATCAGCAAATAAGTCATGTGAGACAGTCTGTTCCAAACAAGCATCTGAGCCTACCCAGCAGCTATAAAAGCTCACCTCTTCCTAGGCTCGACACCAGTTGGTCCTAGACTTTCTAAGGTCTAACCACTGACTACCTTGCAGCGACCTCCATCTTTGTCGCCACCACTGATGTCTCTTCACCAACATCGTCGACGTCTACACAGCACCAACACACTGCCCTGGTTCCTACATCACTGTTCGTGAGCTTCTCACCAGGGTTAACAGCATACATACAACCCACGCAGATGCCTGTAGATATATATAAATGTACATCAACCATATATATATATATATATATATATATATTCAATTTAAAAATAGGATAAAATCTTTGTAAGAATTTATCAAGTAGTTAGCATGAAAAACCTCATAAGGGAAAAATTTATTAATTATTCCCTTTAAATTATTATGGTAATTTTGACTTTAAGAGTCCCTCCTAGTGTGAGGCTTTTATGTATAGTAATGCCCTTAATATAAATATATATATATATATATATATATATTTATATGTGACCACAATAAACATGTCAAAGTTACCACCTTGTGTTTTATATATTTTTCATCTGGATTTACTACCTCCATAACATAACAGCCTTCTGAAACGAGTCTCATTAGATGACACACGCGATTCACTGGTGAAAAGGAATTATGAGACACCGTGGTGTTTCAGCCTCGTTTTGTCTCATCAGTGAAAGCTACCTTGCCGGTCCTATGAATCTCACAAATCTTATTTATAACAATCAGCAAGACACAGCAATCAGATATCCATGTTTGAACATGCCAGAACGTATTAAGAATGAAGAGACATTGAAGTAAAGATTGTTTGCCAACATAACATGGCAGTTCTGGTTTAGGACGAATGTTGCTGTAATTTAGACCCAGGAGACATCATCTCCAGCTGGCTATACAACATGATCCGTGTCTTTATGTTTTCGAACAAGGGAATCTAGCACCCCCACTCAGCTCAAAACAATATCTGTGTATCGTGACTTCCAGGTTATTTCTGTTCATCCAGAAATCGCGATAAACAGATATTGTTTTGAGCTGAGTGGGGGTGCTAGATTCCCTTGTTCAAAAATATAAGGACGCAGATCGTGTCGTATAGCCTAAACCAGGACTGCCATGTTATGTTGGCAAACAATCTTTACTCCAAAGTACTGTTGCTGAATATCTCTTGTGAGATTTAAAAAAATAGTAATTTTCTAATGAAGTGACATGTTGATAAGCCATTTATTTTATAGAAAACCGAACATTGATGCTTGAGAGGAAAAGAGGGGAAAATATATTTGTCAGCAGGAAAGGTGACAACTCAAGATACAGATAACAAATACATTTGTTAAATTGCGACAGATTTCTATTTATTTATAAATCACAGTAAAAAAATAACAGTTCTGTGAAAATAAACAGTGCAGGCTGTTGCCACGGCAACAAATGTGTATCACACATGGTCATTTTACGCACATAAATTAAGAAAACATTTTGAGATAAGTGGCTGATCTAAAAATAAAATATCATCCTGTAACATTGTCTCAAAATAAATTATTTCAGGGTTAATTTCTGAGTAAACACTCATTCTGGATTTCACCACAGATTTTGTCTAAAAGTGGTTTCTTTCAATGGTCAGCTGACAAACTTAAAATAGCTTATATGCGATACAGGAAGTGAGTGCGTATGTGCGTGTGTGTGTGTGTGTTTGTGAGAGGCAGGGAAAGAGAGGGAGAGGAGAGACATTTCCCACTTTTCTGTATGCATACATATAAGTACACATAAGTACACCAACTCACATATTTATGGATATACAAGTATGTACACACACACACACACAAATAAACAAGTGTATATGTGCATACATACATACACACATATATGTATATATTATATTATTATATACAGCATGACCGCAGCCACTTGGCTGAAACACATAAATAAAATAAATAAATACGTACAAACATTTACATATAGAAATGTATGTATATATATGTATACACACATACACATATCTATCTATCTATCTTATATATATATATATATATATAAGTGAAGGCGCATGGCTCAGTGGTTGGAGTGTCGAACTTACGATTGTGGGGTTGTGAGTTCGAATCCTGGACCAGGCTGCGTGCTGTATTCTTGAGCAAGACACTTTATTTCACGTTGCTCCAGTTCACTCAGCTGTAGAAAGCTGTAAACGGCTCATTTCCCTGAGATATGTTGAATGCACTCGAAAAATGTTTGCAATGGTATTCTCTTGGGGCGATCTTTCACTTTGAAGATCGCCAAAATATCCCTATATACTTTCGGTATCTGTTACCTGTATTATCCCCGGGCATTGGTGTGCAGGCACACCATTCACGTAGAGTGCAGATAACAACAGGATAAACAAGAGTTTATCAGGAACCAATGCAAATAATTAGAAGAGGGAGAAAACCACAGATTAACCTACACGTCGGTTGGACCACATTTATAGCTTATCTTTTAATACAATGCATGACATAACAAAATAGGTGACGAAACATATTTGACGGCCGTTACGAATCAGATTGCCAAAATGCAGTCTATATATAAATGCGAGAATAAAATTCTTCATCGTCATAGGGCATTCGAATTAAGGCAACGGATCTTCATTGGAGTGAAAAACAAGAGCATATAATATAAATAAAACGAAGAAGGAAAAGGAAAGAAAATATGGCCATGAAAAGAAGTCTAGAAGCTCAAAATGTCAAGAGCAAATGATTATTTACCATCAGGGCTACAGGGTCGGTAGGTAAAAGAGCGAGTTAGTAAAGGTCTAGGGAATGGTACAATTTATTAACAGGTAGGTGCAATTTTAAGGTGTGGGGTCAGGGTGTTTAAAAAAAAAAAGGAAGTTATTAAGAAACTGTATATAAGGAAGACATGGTTATCAAAGGGCAATATCTGTGTTAACGGAGTAAACTCAAGTAAAAGTAAATAATTAACGAAGGGAGCTAAAGAAAAAATTTACTCACAGAAATTAATATCGAGAATTCCACCTGTGGTCCACAATGGGGTAAGTGTAAGTCCAGCGGTCTCTACAATTGGTCAGTTACAATTTGAACCGGGGTCACAAGTTAAGACCATTTACAAATGATATATTCGTGAAGTAAACAAGAAAAGGAAAAAGAGGAAAAGAAAAAAATTACGGGGGGAAAAATCAATTCACCGATATTGAGGGCCGTTTATGTCGTTCAGCATCTTAGAGTTATGACATGCATAAGGGAAGACTTAGGGAGTCTGAGGATTAGTGGTTAAAGGGAGGTAACTTGTACTGGTAATTAGACGGTCAGATGAACATTGCTAGGAATGAAATTGCGCCTAAACCTCTTAGATAATGCATTGTAGTAATAATTAGATATATACAGGTATGTAAGAAAAATTCATCTTATAGGTGTCCTGCAATGCACAAATAAAATGGGGCTTACAATTAGGCGGATAATATATAAGGCCAAGTCAGATGGTGAAATAATATCAAAGAAGGAAACTCCCTAGTTATCAGCAATGTGCTAAACACACACACATTAGTATATGTATTTAATAATATTTATTACACTAGAGCTGCTTTTACTTCATATGTATGTATAAATATATGGTGAGATGATTTGAAAATACATCTAATAACTTAACGGTATATTTTTTCTAGCCCTCTTATGAGATTTTGCCCGATACAATGATTTAATCATTGTAATTTAATCTTTTAGGCTTGTTGGATTTTTTCAGATAATAATTCCAATGACTGAAACAAGTTTAAAAAATAAAAATCAAGCCTAATCTATTCTGGGTTCAATCTCAGATAAATCCGCAAATAATATTCAATATACTCTTCGTTTGCAGACGATCTTCAGTTTGCAGACGATCTTCAGGAAGCCATGTTTTCACTGGGCTTTTCTACTGCTGATAACTATCAGTTAGTCGCTTCTCCTGACGGATGTATTAAGGTTTCTTTTTCTCTCTCGCTGGCAACGGGTAGGATTTGAATTCAGAGCTCACAGAAACAGAACTGAAATCACAAACTATTTCTTTCGACTCTTTAACAAACAGGCTAATCAACACCCATGATTTATTCACCTTACCAGTAATATTCCCTCAAAGAGTTTCGTTTTGTTTGTGCGTGGAGTATGTACACAACCATAAGAGTTATGCTCGTTCAAATTTCTTCAATTAAATTCGATTTCATCCAGTGATGTAGCTTGGGAAGGGAGCCGTCTGCCTCAAGCGGCGCTTTTATAGAGGAAGGCACATTTGGCTCTACTGTATAAGCCTGTATAAGCTTGGAGGCCCGGCGGTTGTGGGAGGTGGTGGAAAACTCAAAGGTTGCTTCGGGTGGCAAACACTGTAGCTACGCCACTGATTTCATCTTAAAAATCTCATGCGCATTCTCCCCCCCCCCTCACTTTTTTGTGTGCAAATCGTAAAATATGTGCACGCGCGCGAGAACAAGCGTATTAGCTTAAAACAATGCCCCGCAGCTATTATGGTGTGCCGGAGTGTAACCTGAATATATTTTTCCCCCTATACTTTTAGTTATATTTTTAGTTCAGGTGTGCCGCCGAAATTTGAAAAGAATATAAGTGTACCGCAAGTGGTAAAAGGTTGGGGAGCATTGGCTTAGAAGAAACACTGCCCACAGGGATGAAAAGCAAAGTTGACTAGAGAGGATTCGATCTCGGAGCGTTGAGAATCGGAACAAATACTACACAACATCCTATCCGACGCCCCAAAGACTCTCCCAATTCCACGTCTTTTAATATAATTATTTCTTTTCACGATAGGCACAAGACCTAAAGTTTTGCGGCGAGAGGCTAATCGATTACACCGTTCCTAGTTTTATGGACTCCGAAAATTTGAAAGGCGAAGTCGACCTCAGCGGAATTTGAACTCAGAACCTAAAGAAATGTCTCTAAGCAATCTGTTTAATACGCTAACGAGTCTGCAAGTTCGCTGTCTTCTCTTTTGATATGATTAATGATATTTAATATACTTAGTAATATTGGAAATCTATTAGTATATTTAATATATTTATTAATGTCTGGAAATCTAATCCTCTGCGCAAAAACTAAAATAGATTTCTTCAGAGCTGCAGTGGAAGCAGTTTTGGTTTATGGTTCGATAACATGGGCACTTACATGAAGAAAAATCTAAATGGCACGTACACCAGAGTGATACGTGCTGTTCTAAATATATCGTCACATGACGAACAGTAAGTTATCCGAAGATATCTCATATATCAGAGAAGTAATACGAAAACAGAAGCTGAGGTTTATTGGTCTCTGCTGGTTTAAAAAGAAGCGAGTAGCTGAAGGTTTGTTTTCTGTGGCAACCTTCGGGTGTTAAACGAGGAAGAGGTAGATCAGTAAAGATAACTACGTCAACCAAATGTTAGAAGACAATAAATGCGTTAGTCAAGAGTTTAACTCTCTCATTGTCTTGTGTAGTACATCTGATTGTTGTTGGCACTCCGTCGCTTACGACGTCGTGGGTTCCAGTTGATCCGATCAACGGAACAGCCTGCTCGTGAAATTAACGTGCAAGTGGCTGAGCACTCCACAGACACGTGTACCCTTAACGTAGTTCTCGGGGATATTCAGCGTGACAAGGCTGATCCTTTTAAATTACAGGCACAACAGAAACAGGAAGTAAGAGTGAGAGAAAGTTGTGGTGAAAGAGTACAGCAGGGTTTGCCACCATCCCCTGCCGGAGCCTCGTGGAGCTTTAGGTGTTTTCACTCAATAAACACTCACAACGCCCGGTCTGGGAATCGAAACCGCGATCCTATGACATCCACAGTACATCTGATATACACAGGATATACTTCCCTGGTGTCCGTGCATAATATATGTTACACAATCCTGATATTTTTCCAACCACAAAAGTAACGTCGGACTTAGGAAAGGAAAGCTTTATAAAACTCAGAATGTATCAAACAAGGGTTAACGAAAAGGTTGAAAACAAGCATGGACGTTTAGGAGAAAATTGTGTAAATTCTTTGGCCAAGCGACGGGTTAATGTATATCTACACGTGATATGTGTACATTTTGATAGATGTATATTTATCTATGCGTAAATGTGATGTGTACATTAATCTATGTGTATATGTAATGCATATGTATTGATCTGTATCTACGAGAGGATCTCCGAAAGTAACAGGAAACGTTCTCTGTGGGACAAGCCCGTTGTAGTTCAGGCTTCCGCCACTAGAAGCCACTAGATGCAATCCTCAGGCATCAGTCTGTCGACCGGCGTCGTGTGCATTTGTACTGTCACGTGATGCGTCTTTGTTTTGCAGTGCTTCTCCCCTGTTCGTCTATTTTTCCGATCGTTAAAACGAAGGAACAGCGTGCTTCCGTGAGATTCTGTTTTCTGTTGGGGGAAAACGGCGGCCGAAACAGTTGTCATGCTTCAAACAGCTTACAAGGATGCTGCCATGAGCAAAACACAAATTTACGAGTGGTTTCCATGCTTTAGGAATGGTCATTTGTCGCTTGAAGACTAACCTCGTTCAAAGCGACCGTCGACCTCTCGAACGAATGATGTGGAAGAGGCACAAAGCCTGAAATTTTGCAGGAGTAGCCAGGCCGCTTACATCAACCTCTTTACTCAGCTCGTACTTCATTTATCGACCTCGAAAGGATGAAAGGTAAAACCGATCTCGGCTGAATTTGAACTCGTAACATAATGGCATTCGAAATGCCGCTAATCTTTTTTGCCTGTTGTGCTGAGCATTCTGTCAGCTTGCCACCCTAAATTAATTATATTTTATCTGTGACATATTTACTATTTTCACTGCTATTATTTACTTTAATAAAAATAGATTAAATAATTCACTATTACGGCATCTTGGACACGAAGTTGCCGTTATTTTGGAAGTTTGCTGCATGTTATTTTATTGACTCCGAAAGGACAAAAGCAACGATATTATCCTCAGGATTTTAACTCAGAACGTTAAGTGCCATAACTAAATGCCACCTCCCCTATCACTAATGCATTTTGTACGAAACTTTAATGATTCTGAAAATCCACTCCCGCCACCCGTACCAGTTCTCAATATTGGTTTCAGTCGACCTCGGCGCAATTTGAACTCAAAACGTAAAGACGGACGAAATACCGCTAAACATTTTTGCCCGGCGTGCTAACTTCCGCCAGCTCACCGTCTTACTACTTTTCAAATTTTAGCACAACACCAGCAATTTCGGGGAAGGGGTTAAGTCGATTACATCGACTTCAGTACTCAACTGGTACTTATTTTATTGACCCCAAAAGGAATGAGAGGACAAGTGAGCCTCGGCGGAATTTGAACTCAGAACGTGAAGATGAACGAAATCGTTCTGCTGGCTCGCCGTCTTTACCACCAGTTGTCAATATCAACGGGTGAAAATTTGGCAGCAAGCAAGCAGAACCATTATTAACTCACCGGGGAAAATGCTTAGAGGTATTTCGTCCGTCTTTACGTTCCTAGTTCAATTTCCGCTGAGGTCGACTTCGTCTTTCATCCTTTCGGGGACGGTAAAATAAGCTTTAGTTGAACACTGGGGTAGATGTAATCGACTTACTCACTCCCCTGAAATTGCTGGCCTTGTGCCAAAATTTTGAACCAATATTAACGGTTAAAATAGATCAGAAAAGTGCAGCCTTGGAAAAATGTCAAGGAGGTTATTTATCATATACGGCCAGAGATCAAATCTGCCAGGCGTTATCTTTCATTGGATCTATTTTAAAACGGGGGCCACATTTTTCATTAATGTTTTACGTAGTGTTTTTGGTGCGGAAAGACTTTCAAACTTCGTATACTTATCCATTTTGTGTTATAGAACAGAAAAATATTTTTGTATTCGAATTTATTTCATGTAAAAAAATTGTCTTATTTCGATAATTTCAACCAATCACTGACAAGTATTCAGTTGTTTATATTTACTCCTTTGGCTGATTAAGCGATGTAAAGCGTATTTAATCTCCATACCTTCGTTTTATTTGCTTTTTTCATTTTAAATTTGCTTTAACCCTAACCTTAACCATAGGGTTAGGGTTAATTGTTTCAGAATCGTTTGTTTATGTAGTCGGCACTTAATGTATATCGGCTGAATGGACGTCAGTGATTGGTTGAAATTACAGAAATACGATAACTTTAACATGGAATAAGTTATGGATTTCTTTTTTTTATTTTTTAAGAAGACTAAGAGAAAAAGATGTTTTATATGACACATTCTACCAGTGTTCCAAAGTGTTTCGTTAATGAAAAATGTGGCCCCCGTTTTAAAAAAGATCCCTTTCATCATTCAGAGTTGATAAAACAAGGAACCGCTTATGCACTGGAAAAGTTGATGTTTGTCGCCTACACTTTCTTTGCTGCACATGCGCACAGAAATTGTTATATTGTGCCATGCACAAATAATCACCGTGGTTGACCTTCCATTGCCCTGGCAGGACAGACTCGACACTTCTCACCAGCTAAAGAAAACCAAATATTAGGACTTCGTCAACGTGGGCCTTGTCAAGGGATGGCACGCAGCCTAGTCTCCTGTTGAAGTAGACTACTGTGGCTTTCCAGCTGTATCGGTGAGCTATTTTCAGCAGAAGATTGGTCTGGAGCCGATATAACCGAAGAAAGCCTTCAAAGAGATAAGCCTGGCAGCTGAAAGTGACTGGTTGAGAAGAGACCACAGGTGGAACCTTTCTAATGCAGTCTTCGTCCTCTACTCAGGCGAAGTCTACAGGCTAAGGGGTGAAAGCTTGTGGCCTTAAGGTACTTGCTGACGATGAGGGGGGGATTTCCAACATTGCGATGATTTCATATGAGCTTGTAATATATTTGTGTTGCTTCTGCAGTGGGACAAAAACATCTCTGATGTTTATCTTCATCTGTATTTGTGGAAATAACTGAATATAAGTGCCTTTTATTTGAGATAAACTTACTAATTAAAACGCTTAAGTAAATGAATTTTTAGGAATTCAAGGAGTGAGGAAAGAAATCTCTCCATTTATGTCCCGAGGGAGCAAACTCTTCAGAAGGGGGCTGTCGATTCTTGAAGGTGAACGTCTAGATTTAACGACGTTTGGGGTGGTGTAAAAGAAAGACCAATTCTTAAGTGGATACTACAGCTTAAGGGGTTTAAGATAGTGACTGTGACATTCATGCTGTTACCAAGGAAATTAAGCAAGAATTTAAACAAAAAAACAAAAAACAAAAAAAGAGGTCCAATCGAGAATAGAAATGATTTCGGTTGTTTTGTAGAATATTACCGATTCTACGAACACTATCACCGAAGTTGAAGCGGAACAAACACAAGAATTTATATTTTTTGCTTATTAACAAGTAATTACAGAAACATTAAGACTAAACTAATTTGAAATTTTAGAATAGTGTGAATATTTACACCCACAACTTTTCTTGGTTTATTATTTTCTTTCAAACAAGAATTCATTAAAAGTGAATGCGCATGCGTGCTCAAAGAAACTATGGCTGATGTCATCTGGAAATGTAACGGTTACGAGATGGTCAAGTAAATAAGTGAATATTTCAGCAAATTCATTCGATTGATTTAAAATTCAAGTGATAAGAACTAGAACAAGAAAATAACAAAAATGGTTTAAGAGATTTAACAGATTAACAAAAGCTCAATCTTAAAAGCACTGGGCTGAATTAGCAAACATTAAATCCCCAATTTTTTTTTTAGTTTCGAAATATTTTTTTAGTATCGAAATAATCAACATAACAACGGCTGTAAAGAGATTTCGATGTCATAACAAATAGTAATGGCTACAAAACAAATTAGCTTCTTAGAGGAGGGATGTCCATTTTCATTGTACAAGGTTATACAAATCTTCTTCGGGTTAATCAAGTTTTTAATTAATGACTTATTTTTCCAAACGCCAAATGGCGCCAATCCATGGACGGGAAACAGACCGCATTCTGATTGCGACTACATTCTTTGATATTGGAATCAAAGAGTAATGGCTTTGGACAAATATAGCGATAAGGCCGATTGTTAAAGCAACGGTAGAATACTGACCGGTTCGAAGAATCGCAGAGAAATGTCGACCCTTGTTTACACAGCTGCACAAGATTATCTCGCTGCTGACGAGACTGGAGAGTGAACTCTTTCCATAGAGGTGTCCCAGTGCTTGCAGTAACAGTTCTATTATTCAACGGTCCAAACAGAGTTCGATTTCGTTTCTCTCCGTTTTCTTCGGTGGGGCTCAAGTTCGATACGACTTTAGAATTTAATTGATGTTGAACTGATTCTACTAGAGTAACGTTAGTGGGAGACTTCTCTGTTGGTAGGTTTTCTCTTGTAAACGACTTCAACGTAGGCGTAGCACGACTGGTAAATATTGCCAATTCCTTAGTCGTGTTTGCCCGGTTATTAACGGGAAGAAGTTGAGAGACTGTGGCAGTTTCCTTCAATTTTAACTCCGCAGAGATTATCTGAGACGACAGGTCATCATTCTGTACGGACAAGTTGTATGAGGAGTTCACAAGATTGACAGACACATCGCCGTCTGCGGACGATACCTTTTTCAATATTTTCTTTGACAGAGGTTTAGATGGTCTTTCGTCAGCAGCAGTAGATAACTTATGACCATCCGTGGCAGTTGTGGAACACTCATTCTGCAAGTTTCCTGTAAATGAAGTCGATAATGACGAAGAAAAATTAAAACGGCACTTATTTGGAAAATAAAAATTTTTACGAAGCTCTTTTCCTTTCAAACATTCGACAACATCACTTGGAAGGCAGACTCCACGAAAGACATCGAATCGCTGCCCAGACGGACAAATTTCTAAAGTTGGTCGATTGCCTGCCGCAGAGCAATTGTAGTAGATATCTGGTCTGTCTAGATCACATAACAAACTTACATCTGAACATACACAGACATCGTTAGTGACAGAGTAGATTAACAAAGCGACGGACGAAGAAAATAAAATCAGTTGGAAAATCCAAGAAATAAAATTCACTATGTGTAACGTTAATCGTTCAACCATGCTGAGCTGTGAAAGCGACTTCCTTTTTTTTTAGTAGTTTGTCTATTTATTAGAGCTTGAAACAGCAGCCTCGAGAGTAATTCCATATTTTTGAGCTATTCCAAGGAACAGGGGTGGAGGGAAGCAAACTCAGCTGTCCCACTCTCTCTCAACTCGCTCCAATAATCTATCTATTTTTATATTGGCTTCAAATTTTTTGTTACAAAGCCCACAATTACGAGGTCAAGGGTAAGTCGATTACATTGACTCAACTTTTCAGCTGGTACTTAATTTATCAACCCCTAAAGGATGAATGGCAAAGTCGACCTAGGCGGAATTTGAACTCAGAACATAAAGACAGGCGAAATACCAATTTCTTTATTACCCACAAGGGGCTAAACACAGATGGAACAATACACACATGCGTAGACAATTAACACATGATAGAATGGAACAATGAAATTAAACAATGATGATGGGACGGCCACCCCAGCCCCACCCCTGGGCGTCCGCGTTATTTCAATTATTTCAACAGTTCTTAATAGTTCCTTTCACAGTCTTCGATAGTTCTTTTCAAAATTATCGCAATAATTTATCCAAAATAAAACTACTCACCATTTTATATAATCTTTTATTTCCTCGTAGTTCACCACTGGAGCACTGGGTTCGAAATTCACCTCGGGCCCCAGTGGGTTTATATCTGTCGGGAAAGCTTCTTTTAATTTTTTATACTTTTCTTTTTCTATTAAAATCCATCTCGCCTCCTTATCGCAATGGTCCGAGAGATCCACTTTGACAATGTCTTTTATTTCGGATATCTTCTTCTCTATTTTTTGTGTGTATCGATATGACATCAAATATATGCCGTTCCTATGTACCTCCTGCGTCTGTATGTCTGTTCTTTTTTGTTTTTGTGATTCTGTACTACCATGCGTCTGTTCTTCTATATTTCTTTGTGACTGTATATCTGTGTGTTTATCTGTCTGTGGTTCTGCATGTTTGTGTGACTCTAAGTCTGCATGTTGTGTTTGTGTGTCTGTGTTTTCAGGTTCTGTGCTTTTAGGTTTCTGAAACTCTGCGCTATCTTCTTTGCTTCCGAGTGTATGTATGTCTGTGTGTTTATGCATCTATGTATCTGTCTGTCTGTGCGATTGTGAGACTGTATGGTTCTGTAGTATTGTTCTGCTGCTATTATCTTCTTTCCTCAGTGATCCCACTTGATCCTGTGATTTGCATTTTTTCCCTTGTTCGACTTTCGGCGATGAGCTCTTCCTTGATTTAGCTTCTTCAAAATCAGCTCTCTGCTCCTCTTCCTGTGACTGTTTCCTATCCTCTCACGCCTTCTTGCGTTTCCATTTCTTTGTTTTCCACTATTTCTGGGCACCTTCTTCTAATGTGACCTCTTTTGCCACATTCGTAGCACTTTGGAGGTCTCCTCTCCAACATTATGTCCAGTTTGTCCTCGTTAGGCAGCTCCAGTGTCTCCGGTATGTCACTATAAACTTTCTGACTTGCTATAAAAAGCACATTCAATCCATACCCCCAGCAATTTATATGTTGGGTTCTGCTTATCATAATTATCCTTACATCTTCTCCTTCTCTTTCAAGAAAAACTGCTGCCATTACCCATTCCAACTCTATTTTCGGTGGGATCCTACCCACTCTAATCCACGTTGGACGTCTACTCAACTTATTGGGAAAGAGCATCCAATTTCCTTTGGCTAGTGTCTTATTGGCGTATTTTTTTGCTGCCTCCTCCGATACAAATGTTATTTCTACAGACGCGTATGTCTTGCCTCTTGTAAAAAAAACAACACATCTTCTTGGAATTCCTTCAAATACTCCTCCAACCCCTCTTTCGTTGCACTCTCTATTCTTTTATTTTTCCTTGAAAATGATTTATACTCTACGACCCCAATTTCCATTTTCGTCTTTTCCTCCTCTGATGGGGTCAACTTTACGTTTGGCCTCCCCTTCTTTATCATTTCTTTATATTTTTCAATTTTCTCAGCCATGTCTTCATTCCAATGTATTTCACATTGCTTCAGCAGGCCTGGGACGACGGAGGCTCGACTCCTTGTCGCTGCTGCATACGTCTTCATTTTCTCCATCTCAGCAACGTCCACCAAACAATAGTGGCGTTATACTCAAAAAAATCGCAGCGAGTAATAACACGTCCGACCAGTAATCTCACGCAGACGAAATACCTATTTCTTTACTGCCCACAAGGGGCTACACAAAGAGGGGACAAACAAGGACAGACAAACGGATTAAGTCGATTATATCGACCCCAGTACGTAACTGGTACTTAATTTATCGACCCCGAAAGGATGAAAGGCAAAGTCGACCTCGGCGGAATTTGAACTCAGAACGTAATGGCAGACGAAATACCGAGAAGCATTTTGTCCCGCGTGCTAACGATTCTGCCAGCTCGTCGCTCTATCTTTTTATCTTTATATTAAAACTGAAACCGAGAGTTTGTCTCGCGACACAAGTTTCATGCCACTCGCGCTGAAACCCTGAGTTTCAGTTTTGATAATCCTTCCTATTAACCCCACCACACCACACATGTAACGGTTGGAATTTAGTTTTTTGCAACGGTTGGAATTAATTTGTAAACATTAGTATGGAACGTCGGAGTCGTAATCAGTTTATAAGGATTGGTTCTTCATTGATTGCCATTATGTAAAGATGAAAGAACGATGATTGAATTTGTAAAGAAAATATTTATTTTACCGTTACATTGTAAAAATGCCTTGCCTCGACGGGCAGGTGATAAAATCGTAAAGCATGCAGAGTAAAGATGGATGTCGAAGATTTTCCTTGTGTAGTTTGTGTTTGTGTTCTCGTCATTGTGTAGAAGTAATTACAGATAGAGATGGAGTGCTGTTGTAAGAAGAAAATGAGCTGAGCTAGTGACGGTGAGAGAGCAGAACGAAGTTGTCTCGCATAGTCACTGATTGTAATTTTCTTTTTCCCTCTGGCCGTTTGTCTATAACTATCCAAAAGATTAGACATATCGTTGAGAAAAATAGATTTCGTTGGTGGGACTTGTTACCTTAATTCTGGCTTTTGGTGGCTTATAAGAGGTTAGAAGGGTCAAGTGGCGAAGACGTTATTTTGGCCTAGCTAAGGCTTCTGGCAAATGTAAACTGTCACAGAAAAGCTATTGTTCCACCGTGTGAAAAATTCTGTTGAAGTGTTAATTTAAATTCGGTTGTGGTGGATCGTATCCACTTCATGTCTGCAATGATTCACTACACACACACACACACACACATATATATATATATATATATATATATATATATATATATATATATATATATATATATATATATATATATATATATATATATATATATATATATATATATATATATATATATAAATTTTTCAATTTAACGTTAAATGTAGACATTGGTTTTATTAACAACATATTTTTACAGGAAGAAAAAAGAAACATTAAAAATATAAAAGATAAAATTATTCTTTTCTACTCTAGGCACAAGACCTGAAATTTTTGGGGAGGGGGCCAGGCGATTAGATCGACCCAGTACGCAACTGGTACTTAATTTATCGACTCCGAAAGGATGAAAGACAAAGTTGATCTCGGCGGAATTCGAACTTAGAACGTAAAGACAGACGAAATACCACCAAGCATTTCGTCCGGCGTGCTAACGATTCTGCCAGCCCGCCGCCTAAAAGATAAAATTATTGACAAAAAAAAAAAAAAAGAAGCCCAGAATTACCTCACCAAGATTACAAGAAAAAGAAGAAAAAAAAATGGTAGCAGAAACTGTTGGCAGGATGATAGGGCAACAGGTTTGTTTTTATTATAACTTGACAAGTTAGCGAGTTGGCAGTATCGTCAGCGCGTCGTACAAAATGCTAAACGGCATTTCGTCCTTCTGTTACGTTCTGAGTTCAAATTCCGCCAAAATCGACTTTGCATTTCATCCTTTCGGGGTCCTTAAACACTGGGCTGCATGTAATCGATTTAGCTTTTTCCCCCGAAATTTCAGGTCTTGTGCTTTTAGTAGAAAAGATTATAACTTGACAAATATTTTTTCAATAATATGGCGGCGCACTGGCAGAATCGTTAGCACGCCGGGCGAAATGATTAGCAGTGTTTCGTCTGTCTTTACGTTCAAATTCCGCCGAGGTCGACTCTGCCTTTCATCCTTTCTGGATCGATAAAGTAAGTACCAGTTACGTACTGGGGTCGATCTAATCGACTGGCTCCCTCCCCCAAAATTTCTGGCCTTGTGCAGAAAAGAATACACACACAATCTATTATATGTGTACCCTTAACGTAGTTCTCGGGGAGATTCAGCGTGACACAGAGTGTGACAAGGCTGGCCCTTTGAATTACAGGTACAACAGAAACAGGATGTAAGAGTGAGAAAAAAATTGTGGTGGAAGAGTACAGCAGGGTTCGCCACCATCCCCTGCCGGAGCTTTAGGTGTTTTCGCTCAATAAACACTCACAACGCCCGGTCTGGGAATCGAAACCGCGATCCTATGACCAAGAGTCCGCTGCCCTAACCACTGGGCCATTGCGCCTCCCTTGCTCAAGGACACAACATTACGATCGTGAGTCGAATATTTTAACTGCTAAGCCGTGCGCCCTCACAACACAGGGAGCAAGATGAGATAAGTATAACATCTTGGTCTTACACTGCATTTGTCTCCATCTCCAGTCGTCTTGACCTGGTCTTGTCATTGGATGGGGGATGGTTAGAGCGAGACAGTGGAGTTGGCAGTCGTTAATTTCCCTGATAATTCGACGGTCTTCGTCGCTCCGACGTACAAACAGTCTTGGGAAAGTTACGTTCTTGAGTTGGAAAACCGAGCAAAGTCCGAAATTAAAATAAATAAATTATTTCAAGTAATTTATTCAATTGGTAGCCATGAAATTGATATAGCACCTTAGATACCGCCTAATAAATGAAATCAATACAATTTTTTAAAGAATGAATAAATTAAAATCGGTATAATAGGTGTGCAGAAAAACAATATATTTTTATTGTTAGAGTTATGTACCCTGATATTACAATTGCCTGTGATAGAGTTACTTCCCCTTATATTTATCTTTTTACTCGTTTCAGGTTTTCGACTGCGGCCATGTTAGAGCACAACCTTGAAGAAATATAGTCGAACAACTCGACTTATTATTTTCCTTAAAACCAGGTATTTATTGTAAGAGTGACTATTTACTGAACCGCTAAGTTATGGGAACCAAAACGAAGCCAACACCGGTTATCATACAGTGGTAGCGGACAAAGACGACCCCCCCCCGACACACACACACGCTCCCCCGACACACACACACGCCCCCCGACACCCCCCCCCACACACATCAAGGCCGTCTTAGCGGCATTATAGGCCCCGGGCAAATTAGATGGTAGTGGCACATATGAATACACACACATATATATATACATGTGTGTGTGTGTCTGTTTCCCGTAGCATCGTTTGACAACCAGTGTGAGTTTGTTTACATCCCCGAAATCTAGCGCCCTGGAAATTAGAGAACAACAGAATAATTTGTTGACTTCAAAAAGAACTTCTGTAGTCGATTCGTTCGACTAAAACCCCTTCAAGGCAGTGCTCCAGTGTGGCCGTTGTCCATTGACAAACAAATGAACGATGAAGACAGAACAGATTCTCGTTCTGCTGTATAATAATATCCATTTCCATTCAGACTTTAGTGTCAGCCAAGTGTGAAGAGATAACGACAAGATGGGCGACCGAGTCGACTGGTAGAGACTGGATCGAACCAGTTTGAATCAGTTCAATCTGGTTTTATGTTAGCGAAATAAACCGCTTTATGGTATATTTTATTGACATAAAACAACACTCCCTAGAATTTTTGTGGTCATTTAGGGATTCCCAACGTATAAATGTAGCTAACGAGAGAGCCTGTGGTTATTAAGACTAATTAAGTTAAGTTAATTACCCTTTTTGTGGTATATTTCTATTGACTTTACAATACCACACTTTAGAACATTCAGAATCTAACCAATGAGTGATGCTGTAGTTTTTAAGATTAATTTTTTTCTTTCTGGTACAGGCAGCCCCAAAATAAATGAATTGTAGAAGATCATGCTTATGAGTAGTGGCGGACTGGCCAGGTTGCCAGCTAGCCCGATGGCAAATGACCCCTGCGCTATTAGAAGCTATATATATCGGGGCCCATGTTAGTATATCGGGGCTCATGTTTGAGAATTTTTTATTCACTCCTGGAAGAATGCATTAACTATTCCAGCCAGGCTGTGTTTGTAGACAGTTGAAAAGAATACTTTTAACAAAATAAATAAATAAATGATAGCATTGTAGTTGCGGGTGGGCTTCCTTAGTCTCCTGGCAACCAATATTTTTAGACCCAATTCGCCACTGCTTATGAATTGTTGTTATTGGCACTCCGTCGATTACGACGATGAGGGTTCCAGTTGATCCGATCAACGGAACAGCCTACTCGCGAAATTAACGTGCAAGTGGCTGAGCACTCCACAGACACGTGTACCCTTACCGTAGTTCTCGGGGATATTCAGTTTGACATAGTGTGACAAGGCTGGCCCTTTGAATTACAGGCACAACAGAAACAGGAAGTAAGAGTGAGAGAAAGTTGTGGTGAAAGAGTACAGCAGGGTTCGCCACCATCCAACTGCCGGAGCCTCGTGGAGCTTTGGCTCAATAAACACTCACAACGCCCGGTCTGGGAATCGAAACCGCGATCCTATGACCGCGAGTCCGCTGCCCTAACCACTGGGCCATTGCGCCTCCACTACTGCTAATGAATACCTCATATATTTTACGCAAATTCTTCTCCATGTTAATTACAATTTTATTCGTTCTTATCATTTTTCTTTATCATACAGACATCAGTTTTTTTTCGGTTGCATGGCACCTCACCTGTTAACACCTCTAGATGGAAAATGTTAGTGTCCCTTGATGTCTCTGGATTTAGACTTCGATGCAACTTGTAACAAAGTCAAATAACAACAATAATAACGGTTTCAAATTTTTCCACAAGGGGGAGGGATGAGTCGATTACATCGACACCAATATTCAACTGGTACTTAATTTATCGATCCCGAAAGGATGAAAGGCGAAGTCGACCTCGGCGAAATTTGAACTCAGAACGTCGCGGCAGACGAAATACCGCTAAGCATTTCGCCCGGCGTGCTAACGATTCTGCCGCCTTAATAATAAAAATAATAATAATAATGATAATAATAATAATAATGATAATGATAATAATAATAACAACAGCAACAACAACAATAATAATAATAATATTTATATACATATATGCGTGTATATATATGTGTGTGTATATATCGTTGTACGTATGAATATATAGATACATATAGATGTGCACAAACATGTGGAGGCGCGTGGCCTAGTGGTTAAGATTGTTGCGTTCACGATTGGAAGATCGCGGTTTCCATTCCGGGACTGATTGCGCATCACGCATCACGCAACAGCACGAAATTTTGTCTGTGAACGGGTCACGATTTCCAAGCGACAAAAATATTTTGACTCAAATTAAATTGAAATGTTGAAGTGAATCTAACTGTTTTTTTTTTTTGCGTGTTCTTAAATGGTATATAAGCATCTTCCACGCTGCAATTGTGTCTCTCTCTCTCTCTCTCTCTCTCTCTCTCTCTCTCTCTCTCTCTCTCTCTCTCTCTCTATATATATATATATATATATATATATATATATATATATATATATATATATATATATATACAGGAGACCACTAGGTGGACTGTTAATGTGCTAGAACAAGATCACATGTAATGTGTCTACTAAGACCGAATTGTTCTCAAAGAAAATGGTATTAAATCGATATTAATTAATATCCAATTTTTTACCCTACTGTTTTAATTTAATTATATATATATATATATATATATATATATATATATATATATATATATACATATATATATATATATATATATATATATATATATATATATATATATATATATATATATATATATATATATATATATATATATATATATATATATATATATATATATATATATATATATATATATATATATATATATATATATATATATATATATATATAATTTAGAGAGTAAAAAACCCTCTATTAATCAATTCAATAATGAAAAATGTTATTCGCAGCCTCTAGAAAAATAATAAGATGGTGTGAATAACGTTTTTCATTACTGAATTGATTAGTAGAGGTTTTTTTTTCTCTAAATTAAATACATATATTATATATTGTGAAATTTGATTTAGAATTGCTAAATTGAATTTTTCCCTGTGAGTTTTTGGATTTATTCCCTACTATAATATATATATATATATATATATATATATATATATATATATATATATATATATATATATATATATATATATATATATATATATATATATGTCATTATTAAACATAGGGCAGTAAAAGAAATTTTAGAAATTTAATTTACATATATATATATATATATATAACTAGAGAAAAGGATAAAGAGAACAATGGTAAAGTTAGAATACAGCTGTAAGACTCTATCCATAAAATATATTTCTAACTTTACCATTGTTCTCTTTATCCTTTTCTCTATTTATACATACACACGCTAATACAGGACTTATAATCCCCAATCCTGTTTATACAACGATTGGGGCGTAACTAGCCGGTATACAGCACTTACTCGGTATTACCTGTATTTTTGGGTTTGGTTAAATCCAATACCCTCCTTAACCTTATATATATATATATATATATATATATATATATATATATATATATATATATATACATACACACAATAAAAACTCAGTTTTCGAACAACACTGATCCACTGATCCCGAATAAATCGTACTTTATATCTCTTGTCTTTCTCTTATTCATTTAATACAGTAGTACCTCGGTTTACGAACGCCTCTGATCACAAATAAATTGTGCTTTATACCGGAGTAAGCACTTGAAATGTGCAACAAGGTGGAAAAAAAGAGTACTCAAATACCAGAGGTAGAGTAATATGCTTTATTCAAAAGCAGCAGAAAAATAACAAAAGACTGTTACTCGGAGTTTCACGTTCCCGATGAACGGGAACGTGAAACTCAGAGTAACAGTCTTTTGTTATTTTTCTGCTGCTTTTAAATAAAGTATATATATATATGTATATATATATATATATACACACATACATATATATATATATATATATATACACACACACATACATATATATATATATATATATATATATATATATATATATATATATATATATAAGCACGATTTATTCGTGATCAGAATTGTTCGAAAACCGAGGTAATTCTGTGTATATGCATATTTGTGTGTGTGTGTGTGTGCGTGTATTAGAGACTTTGAGGACTTTATCTCATGGAAAAAGAGAAAGAATGGAGTTAACTGGCAAGATTTGTATTATTTAGTAAAAAAGAGAAAAAGTCCGGTGAACTTGCCGTGGGTGAATGGAAAAGTCAACGTTTCATATAGAGTCCTTCATCAGAAAAAAAGTTGAAAGGAAAGAAATTAATGAGAAATAGCAGAGTTTTAGCGGTTGTAAAACTATCCACTGTTAACAATAAAAAAAGCAGGATACACTTTTTGATTTATATATATCAATTAGAAAATGGAGGATAATATGCTGAACCCAACGACTTGCAGACAGTGTATCCTGTTGAATTCATTAACTTAATTTGTAACTAAAGTGACAAAAAACCACAAAGTACAAGTATTTATTGACAACCGGGTTTATAAATAAAAGTACATAAGGAATTTTATATATATATATATATATATATATATATATATATATATATATATATATATATATATATATATATATATATATATATATATATATATATATATATATGTACACACTGAAGTTCATAAATGAATACGTTTTGGGTTCGTTGCTTGTATGCTTTAGTTTTCTTTTCGTTTGTTTCACGAGCAGTGCCGCTTTTAAGAAGGAGCGAAAGTATACATATATATCTATAGATATATATAAACAGGGACACGATCTAACCTTTCTTTTGACCAATCGTTAAAGATCTATATGTCGAGGTGAAGGGGAAAGAATTGGATAGTGTGGAGTTCACGAGTTTGCCGAGATGTTTTTCAAGTTGTGTAGAAGTTTAGATACATAGGTGTATCTACATTGAGTAGGGGGTGTAGTCTAGTGTAGGCCAGTGTAATTTAGTGTAAACAAAAGTGGGTGAAACGTCCTTCCCGATAAGGCTAGTTTCCTGGATTCTGTGCTGTATATGTTCTCTCAATGGATGGGATGATCAATGAGTGGAATTACTCTGCCAGGTGAGTGGATTGGAGCAACGTGAAATGAAGTGTTTTGTTCAAAAACACGACATATCGCGAAGTCGTGGAATCGAAATCACAATCTTAAGCTTACGAGTACAACACCCCTAACCACTAAGCCACGCGTATCCACAAGAACCAAATGAATGGGATGCGTTTTGGTGAGGTGCACTATTGTGCAGTGTCGAGTGATGTAGTATCACGGAGAGAAGTGTAGTGAAGTATGAGACAAAGTATTTTAGTTCAGAAAAGTGAAATGTAAAGAGTGTGATGGAGTTAAGTGCAAGAGGCAATGTTGGGTAGTGTTCCTCGATGTGGATGTCGTGAGAAGAAATTCTGGTGTCTTGCAAGGTAAAGAATCACTTGATACAAAAATGTCTTCCATAATTTCAAAGTTATATTTTCATACGTTTTCAAATACCATCTTTAAAACAATATTTTGCGACAATTAACGTACTATTAAAATGAGGGTAGCGAGTGATTTGTCAATAAACTACAGCGACAGGGTACACGACGTTAGGAAAAACCATAAAAGAGTTGCCAGTTAAAATTAGTTTAGGATTCGCGGCTACGAGAGACTGGCATGTAAATCAATGTAATGTATTTTTTTAGACGATTCCAATACTTTCATGTTTTAATTTCCGTGTAAACAGTTTGCTGTCGTTTAAACATTTCTTTGTCTTGCACGTGAAGAAACTTGTATGACCATGTTTGTAATCCGAGTCATCCAGTTCTTTGATTTCAGTTCAAAAAAACAAAAGATATCAATGTTGGTTGGAGGAAAGGCTTAGTTTGTCGCAACACAAGAAATGTTTGGTGGCCTTTCGGAACTGCTTACTGCAGACGTTATAGACGATAAAATTAATGAAATAGTTGACCTTAATGAAGAAAGTTGTGAGACATCTGAGGACGATATACCTTTCGTTTGATTTAGACATATATTCTATGATTTTGACAAGCACGACAGGAAAATAGCAACATATAAAAAGGCCGAAAATTAGCATCATCATCTTTGCCTTGTTTATCTCGTCTGCTTCTGAATTGTCTGTTTTTGTACTGGGGCCAATCGCTCGCAACTGTTTCCTTGCTATCCACATCACCTTTCCATAAAAGAAAATAGTTGTGAGAATGTACAGAAAGCCGGTAATAAAAATGAACGAGTGGATCCACTTTGGGTAAATTCTGTCAAATGAACAAATCGTAACATTCTCCCGTCCACTGTAAAACGATATGATGACCGTAAGCAATATATTTCCGAACCAAGAAAGCAAAATGGCGGCGCTGGTCGTCTGCTTTGTTACGTAAATGCTATATTTAAATGGCATAACTACTGCAATGTATCGTTCAATGGAGAGCAACGTTAGATTGCTGAGAGACAAGTAGGCCGAACAGAAATTTGCTGAAAATGTTAAAATACAAAGCGATCTTGAAGCACTATTAAATAATTTCGCCATGACTGTTGGTATCAGGGCTAACATTCCGTATGCAATGTCGCTTGACGCAAGGCTCGCAACAAACATATTGGTATAATTTCGTAATGTTGGGTACTTGAAAATACAAATAACTGTGAGAAGGTTGAAGAAAACTATGGGAATCAAAGATAATATTTCAAATGTTAAACTGATATAATGCATTGGATGGAACGAACAGCGAAATTGAAGCATGTATAAAGTGGCGTTTTCCATATTTGTGCATATCAGTAGAAAGACACTCTCCTTTATATACGTGTATGTGCGTATATATATATATATATATATATATATATATATATATATATATATACATTTCGAGAGACGGGGAGAGATAAAGAGAACATGTACGTGTACACGTAGATACATACACTTACATGTTCAGACATGATTATGTGCGCTTGTTTTGTGTTTGTGTGTGTTTGTGCGTGTGTGTGTGTGTGTGTGTGTGTGTGTGTGTGTTTAAGTCCGTGCGTATTTGTGTATGTGTGTGAATTTGTGTGTGCGTGTGTTGCACAATAGCTAATTTGTCCATTCTTACTCCAGAATCAAGCAATCAATTAGGCCTGACACACCTGAGTCCAATAATTCGAGAGAAATTTCATTGAAATACCTGCTTAATCTTTTCGAAATAAAGTTCGGGAACAATCTATATAATATTCTTTGAAATTTAATAAGATTTATTGCGTTTAATTAGTTTTGATGGGTTTTGTGAAAGCAGATGACAGCCATCTCTAACAGTGTTTCATACTTCCTACACGAAAATACATGGATATTTCGTCCTTCGTCCTTTTATTCCCGTAACCTAGTAACGCTTTTTATTCTAGGATAACCGCTTGGCATGTTGTCCAACTCGTTAACGATAACGATTCCATCAGTTTTCTGTAGAAAGAAGATAATAAACAAGCGCATACCCCACCTTCCCTCAAAAAAGATAGCTCGTGAGAATCAATGAGGCACAGACGACCTCTAACATACAATTTACGGTTGCAAAATATGGCCATGATCATGATTCTGGAAAGAAAAAAGAAAAAGGGAGAAAAATAATGATCTTTATGAAAGGCAATATGTATCAGTGTTTTTCAGAATTTCTGTAATCTAACACAAGCATTCGAGGGCATTCTTTGAGAAATGTGCTCGCCGACTTTATTTGTAGAAAATGAAATTTTCTGCAAATATCTCTCAGATGCTGTAGATTACGATTATATCGGAATTTGAAATAAATTTTTTTTTTTTAAATAGTGAGATTACACGCATACGATGGTGTGCGGAAAAGTTCCTGGTTTTAGGTAAAAGAAAATACGAGAAGATCAGTTACGATTTTATACAACATATTCCCCTCTCAGATTCACACATTTATTGCAGCAGTCCTTCAGTTTTCTGAGCATTGTAAAAGAACTTGGAAGGTTGGGCCTCCAGCCAGGCTTATCGCGACACCCTTAAAACCAGGAACTTTCCAGTACAACCTCGTATATTTTTTCAAAATTTACGAGTTTCATTTTGTAGATATTTGTGATGTGTGTCAGAATGTATGAGTAGAAGCTATCAACTTTTTTAAATAACCATTTTTCTGAAAGTTAGGAGGAAACAAAGCCAACTCGTATGAATTTTCCGAAATTCCTCTCCGAAAATGTTTTCCACAACAAATTCCGATATAATCGGAATCTACACCATCTGAAGCATATTTTATCTTTTTCCTTTTATATTTTACCTGTTTCAGTCATTAGACTTTCAGTCATTAGACTGTGGAAGAATGCAGGATTTTTTTTAAAATTCGGGACCGCAAGCAAAATGTGTGACTGTCGAAAATGTGCTTGCAGACTTAAATAGATTCGTCCAGGTAGTTCTTACATTAAAAGAAAAACAAAGAAAATTGGAGAAAATTGACAAACTTTGTAGAAGTGTCCCTTGCTAAACATCTGGTTATGAAATATAAGGGAAGAATAGGCACAGGCTAAGAAAAGGTTCACGGGAGATATTTTGCTAAACTTTGACTGGTTTCATTTGATCTTGCAAAATTTGGCAATTTGTTAAGAAGGCAGTAATTCATTTTCTACTCTAAACACAAGGCCTGAAATATTTGGGGAGGGGGACCACTCGATTAGATCGATCATAGTATGCAACTGGTACTTAATTTATCGACCCCGAAAGAATGAAGGGCAAAGTCGACCTCGGCGGAATTTGAACACAGAACGAAGCGGCAGACGAAATACCGCTAAGCATTTCGTCCGGCGTGCTAACGTTTCTGCCAGCTCGCCGCCTTAAGAAAGCAGTAATTCCATTAAGTAGAATGTAACGATTTTGGGGGTAATTGGTTCAGAAGACATGCAATTCTTGCAGTCGAGGGTAGAAGGCTGCTGTTCTTTTAGTCTTGTTACCAGTTATAATGATGGAGTCACAAATTATAACGAAGATATGACAGTCGGTTACTAATTAAAACGACGAATTTTAACGTTAAGATGGATCGGATACATGAATGAGTGAAGAACAACAACAGTAAGAACTAATGTTACGTGCCCCTTTGACCCACGAATAGTGAAGAAGGAAGACGGGAAAATAGACATGTACATTGCTGTTAAACATGACATAATACAACTTTGGATGATGAAGAATGTGGAGAGAGTGCTGATTATTGTTGGGTCTTTGGGGAAAGTACCAGAAGGCATCAAGAGGAATATCAAGGAAATCGGAATATTGTGCTCAGTAGAACTGCTACAAAAAGTTTGCCTTCTTGGCACGGCCAGAATCACCAGGAAAGTATTAGATAGTTGAAAAGGACAACATGGTAGCGGAGGCTGCAGGCAGCATTCCCGTGATGCCTTCAAGACTCCAGAAGTTTCAACAAAACCTGTGTTAAAAACAATAAGAATAAAAATAATGATGACGATTTCAAATTTTATTACATATACCATATATATATATATATATATAAATATATATAAATATATATATATATATATACATATATATATATATATATATACATATATACATATATATATATATATATATATATATATATATATATATATATATATATACATATGTCTGTGTGCTCGCGCGTGCGTCTGTGTATGTCATTATTCAGTTTATTTCAAGATTTCTTGCAAATAGAGAGAGAACTGGTTTCTAATCTAGATCCAAGGCTTCTATATTGGAATTTCAACATCAACAACAGGGTATTTTTGTATGTATGTATATATGTATGTATGTATGTATGTATGTATGTATGCGCAGATTTGTATGTTTTATGTATGTATTCTCGTGCATATAGTTACATATCTAGACATGCTTATATATTTTTAAATGATAAACTTCTGGAAATTTTTGAAGATTTTTATAGTTCCAGTGATGGATCCGTAGTCTTCGAATTAGCTTTCTCCTTTCTGGTTTTGAGAAGCCTAATTTCTCATGATTGGTATTTAGGCAGTGTATCACATATCCCAGGGCCCCAATAATTACAGGTATAAACCTGAACTTGTAATTTGGATTCAGTAAGTGAAGATTTCTCTATAGTTCAGCATAGGTGTTCTCTTTTTCATTGACCTTCAGCTTTATGTTAACATCAGATGGGCAGCTAACTTCCACAACTGTGCACAGTTTCTCTTCTCTATCCCAAATCATTATATCAGGCCTGTTGTGTTTACATTTTATTGAGGTCTTCACTGGTACATTCCACCAGTATTGCTTTTTATTATGAGTGGTTTCTACCATACATCCTTTTCCAAGTTCAGCGTCCTTTCCGAGTCATAGACAGATAATGCTAGTTTCGTAGATTCTGTGGTGTACATGTTCTCCCAAAGTGTACAGTGATGCACGAGGCAATGTTGGGTAGTGTTCCTCGATGTGGATGTCGTGAGAAGAAATTCTGGTGTTTTGCAAGATAAAGAATCACTTGATACATAAATGTCTTCCATAATTTCAAAGTTATATTTTCATACGTTTTCAAATGCAAACTTTAAAATAATTTTTTGCGACAATTAACGTACTATTAAAATGAGGGTAGCGAGTGAATTGTCAATAAACTATAGCTATGGCGTACACGATGTTAGGAAAATTTATAAAAGAGTTACCAGATAAAATAAGTTTAGGATTCGCTGCTACGAGAGACTGGCATGTAATTTCGGTGTAAACTGGCATGTAATTTCCGTGTAAACAGTTTCCTGTAGTTTAAAACCCTTCTGTCTTGCACGTGAAGAACCTAGTATGGCCATGTCTGTAATCCGAGTCATCCAGTTGTTTGATTTCAGTGCAAAAAACAAAAGATATCAATGTTGGTTGGCGGAAAGGCTTAGTTTGTCGCAACACAAGAAATGTTTGGTGGCCTTTCGGAACTGTTTACTGCAGATATTATAGATGAAAAAATTAATGAAATAGTTGATCTTAATGAGGAAAGCTGCGAGACAGTTGAGGACGGTATCTTTGTTTTGTGATGTGGACATATATTCTATGACATTTGAAGCCACGGCAGGAAAATAGCAACATATAAAAAGGCCGAAAATTAGCATCATCATCTTTGCCTTGTTTATCTCGTCTGCTTCTGAACTGCTTGATTTTGTACTGGGGCCAATCGCTCGCAACTGTTTCCTTGCTATCCACATCACCTTTCCATAAGAGAAAATAGTTGTGACAGTGTACAGAAAGCCGGTAATAAAAATGAACGAGTTTATCCATTTTGGGTAAATGTTTTCAAATACACAGCTCGTCACATTTTCCCATTTCATGAAAAACGATATGATGACCGTAACCAATATATTTCCCAACCAAGAAAGCAAAATGGCGGCGCTGGTCGTCTGCTTTGTTACGTAAATGTTATATTTAAACGGCATAACTACTGCAATGTACCGTTCAATGGAGAGCAACGTTAGATTGCTGAGAGACAAGTAGGCCGAACAGAAATTTGTTGATAATATTAAAATACAAACTGATCTTGAGGTACCATTTAAGTATTTGACCGTGACTGCTGGTATCAAGGCTAACATTCCGTATGCAATGTCGCCCGAGGCAAGGCTCGCTACAAACATATTGGTGTAATTTCGTAATGTTGGGTACTTGAAAATACAAATAACTGTGAGAAGGTTGAAGAAAACTATGGGGAACAAAGCCATTATCTCAAATATTTGAGTCATACGATACATTGGATTGAACGAACAGCGATAGTGGAGTATGTATGAAGTGGTGTTTTCCATGCTTTTTCGTAGATGTTCAAAGATACTTTCCTATACATACGCATATATATATACGTATGTATATTTCGAGAGACGGGGAGAGAGAGAGAGAGAGAGGGAGAGAAAGAACATTTATGTGAACACGTAGATACATTCATTCGCATATTCAAACACGATTATGTGCGCGTGTTTTGTGTGTGTGTGTGTGTGTGTGTGTGTGTGTGTGTGGTGTGTGTGTGTGTGTGTGTGTGTGTGTGTGTATGTGTGTGTGTGTGTGTGTGTGTGTTGTGTGTGTGTGTGTGTGTGTGTGTGTGTGTGTGTATGTGTGTGTGTGTGTGTGTGTGTGTTGCAAATTAGCAATTTGTCGTCCACTTCTAACTCCAGAATCAAGCAATCAATTAGGACTGAAACACCTGAGTCCAATAATTCGTGAGAAATTTCATTGAAATACCTACTTAATTTTTTCTAAGTAAGGTTCGGGAACAATGTATATAATGTTCTTTGAAATTTAATAAGATTTATTGCGTTTAATTAGTTTCGGTGGGTTTTCTTAAGCCCGACCACAGCCATCATTGACAGTGTTTCATACTTCCTAAACTAAAACACACACACACACACACATGGATATTTCGTCCTTTGTCCTTTTATTCCCGTAACCTAGTAACGCTTTTTATTCTAGGATAACCGCTTGGCCTTTTGTCCAACTCGTTAACGATAACGATTCCATCAGTTTTCTGTAGAAAGAAGATAATAAACAAGCGCATACCCCACCTTCCCTCAAAAAAGATAGCTCGTGAGAATCAATGAGGCACAGACGACCTCTAACATACAATTTACGGTTGCAAAATATGGCCATGATCATGATTCTGGAAAGAAAAAAGAAAAAGGGAGAAAAATAATGATCTTTTTGAAAGGCAATATGTATCAGTGTTTTTCAGAATTTCTGTAATCTAACACAAGCGTTCGGGGCAAACTTTGTGTGCCCGCCGACTTTATTTCCTTATAACTTTCAGAAAAATTGGTATTTTTTTAAATGAAATTTTCTACAAATACCTTTCAGATGCTGTAGATTACGATTATATTGGAATTTGATATGAAAAAAAAAAAAAGACAAAACATAAAATAGTGAGATTACACGAATATGATGGGGCGCAGAAAAGTTCCTGGTTTTAGGTAAAAGAAAATACGAGAAGATCAGTTACGATTTTATACAATATATTCCCCTCTCAGATTCACACATTTATTGCAGCAGTCCTTCAGTTTTTCTGAACCTTGTAAAAGAACTTGGAAGGTTGGGCCTCCAGCCAGGCTTATCGCGACACCCTTAAAACCAGGAACTTTCCAGTACAACCTCGTATATTTTTCAAAATGTACGCGTTTCACTTTGTAGATATTTGTGATGTGTGTCAGAATGTATCAATAGAAGCGTTCAACTTTTTTAAATAACCATTTTCCTGAAAGTTAGGAGGAAACAAAGCCAACTTGTATGAATTTTCCGAAATTCCTCCTCGAAAATGTTTTGCACAACAAATTCCGATATAATCGGAATCTACACCATCTGAAGCATATTTTATCTTTTTCCTTTTATATTTTACCTGTTTCAGTCATTAGACTTCGGCCATACCTTGAAGGACTTTTTTTTTCAGGTACTTATTCTATCTGTCCCTTTTACCGAGCCATAAAAACACCAGCACCGTTTCTCTATCGGTGGTCGGGGACACCTCCCTCCACACACACTCAAACGCACGCACACACTCTCTTGCTTACACATACGCCTTGTTTCTTTCGATTTCCTTTTGTGAAATTCAATCACAAGGCTTCGGTCGGCTTCGGACTATTGTAGAAGGCACCGACTTAATAAAGCAACCGGCTTATTAAAACAACACCATACTTTAGAAATTTTGTAGACATTCGCGGGAATCCAGTGTGTCGGTTCTGGTTCTGAGCGGGGGCGTAAGTCGATTACATCGATCCCGTTGCAGAACTGATTCTTATTTTATCGATCGCGAAAGGATGAAAGATCTCGACGGAACGTAAAGACGGAGG
The DNA here is from genome assembly GCF_046866305.1 of Octopus bimaculoides. Classification (NCBI taxonomy): domain Eukaryota; kingdom Metazoa; phylum Mollusca; class Cephalopoda; order Octopoda; family Octopodidae; genus Octopus; species Octopus bimaculoides. The sequence continues at coordinate 31,544,541 of NC_142952.1, read as the reverse complement.
AAATTCCTTTAAGTATTTTGTCTGGTGTGCTAACGATTCGGGTAGCTCCCTGCCTTGATTGGAACCAAACATTAATTATTCATTAAGATGAACATTTATCTGCTATAATAATACTCCTGTGCATTTCTCCGTCACAACATATGAAACAGAAAGGAAGGGGTGATGGCAAACTTGGTAGTGGGATGGTGGAAGGTCTACGGTGAGAAAAAAAATCAAAGTGTTTCAACTCTGCGTGAGTATATGTGTGTGTGTGTGTGTGTATGTAAAAGGGAGTCATGTGAATGCCTGTTTGTGTGTGTGTGTGTGTCTGTGTGTGTAATGGAAGTGGGATTGTGAACATTCAACGCTGAAAATAAAAATCAAACAGCTTTTGAACTCTGCGTCGATATATATGTGTATGCGCATGCGTGTACAAGAGAAGTATGTGAATGTTTGCATCCGATTATTTTGTACCTTAAATATATTTAATACGACAATTAACCGTCATTTTTAAGGGCACGGGCCCCACTAGTTTATTATAGAATGTGGAAAGAGTGCTGATTATTGTTGGGTCCTTGGGGAAAGTACCAGAAGGCATCAAGAGGAATATCAAGGAAATCGGAATATTGTGCCCAGTAGAAATGCTACAAAAAGTTTGCTTCTTTGGCACGGCTAGAATCACCAGGAAAGTATTAGATAGTTGAAAAGGACAGCATGGTAGCGGAGGCTGCAGGCAGCATTCCCGCGACGCTTTCAAGACTCCAGAAGTTTCAACAAAACCTGTGTTAAAAACAATAAGAATAAAAATAATGACGATTTCAAATTTTATTATATATATATCATATATATACATATGTGTGTGTATGTGTGTGTGTGTGTGTGTGTGTTTGTGTGTGCACGCGCGTGCGTCTGTGTATGTCATTATTCAGTTTATTTCAAGATTTCTTGCCAATAAAGAAAAAACCAGTTTCTAACCTAGATCCAATGCTCCTTTATAGGAATTTCAACATCAACTACAGGGCATTTTAGTATGTATGTATGTATGTATGTATGTATGTATGTATGTGCAGATTTGTACGTTTTATGTATGTATTCTCATACATATAGTTACATATCTAGACATGCTTATATATTTTTAAATGATAAACTTCTGGAAAGTTTTACAGATTTTTACAGTTCCAGTGATGGTTTGGATCCGAAGTCTTCGAATTAGCTTTCTCCTTTCTGGTTCTGAGGAGCCTAATTTCTCAAGATTGATATTTAGGCTGTATATCACATATCCCAGGGCCCCAATAATTACAGGTATAAACCTGAACTTGTAATTTGGATTCAGTAAGTGAAGATTTCTCTATAGTTCAGCATAGGTGTTCTCTTTTTCACTGACCTTCAGCTTTATGTTAACATCAGATGGGCAGCTAACTTCCACAACTGTGCACAGTTTCTCTTCTCTATCCCAAATCATTATATCAGGCCTGTTGTGTTTACATTTTATTGAGGTCTTCACTGGTACATTCCACCAGTATTGCTTTTTATTATGAGTGGTTTCTACCATACATCCTTTTCCAAGTTCAGCGTCCTTTCCGAGTCATAGACAGATAATGCTAGTTTCGTAGATTCTGTGGTGTATATGTTCTCCCAAAGTGTACAGTGATGCACGAGGCAATGTTGGGTAGTGTTCCTCGATGTGGATAACATGAAAAGAAATTCTAGTGTTTTGCAAACACTTAATGCAAAAATGTCTTCCATAATTTCAAAGTTATATTTTCATACGTTTTCAAATGCAAACTTAAAAATAATTTTTTGCGACAATTAACGTACTATTAAAATGAGGGTAGCGAGTGAATTGTCAATAAACTATAGCTATGGCGTACGCGATGTTAGGAAAATTCATAAAAGAGTTGCCAGTTAAATAAGTTTAGGATTCGCTGCTACGAAGGACTGGCATGTAAATCAATGTAATGTATTCGTTGAGGCGATTCCAATATTTTCATGTTTCAGTTTCCTTGTAAACAGTTTCCTGTAGTTTAAAACCCCTCTTTCTTCACGGGAAGAACCTTGTATATCTTATGTTTGTAATCCGAGTCATCCAGTTCTTTGATTTCAGTGCAAAAAACAAAAGATATCAATGTTGGTTGGAGGAAAGGCTTAGTTTGTCGCAACGCAAGAAATGTTTGGTGGCTTTTCGGAACTGTTTACTGCAGATATTATAGACGAAAAAATTAATGAAATAGTTGATCTTAATGAAGAAAGTTGTGAGACATTTAAGGACGTTATACCTTTCGTTTGATTTTGACATATATTCTATGACTTTGGAAACCACGACAGGAAAATAGCAACATATAAAAAAGCCGAAAATTAGTATCATCATCTTTGCCTTGTTTATCTCGTCTGCTTCTGAATTGTTTGTTTTTGTACTGGGGCCAATCGCTCGCAACTGTTTCCTTGCTATCCACATCACCTTTACATAAAAGAAAATAGTTGTGACAATATACAGAAAGCCGGTAATAAAAATGAACGAGTTGATCCATTTTGGGTAAATGTTTTCAAATGTACAGCTCGTCACATTTTCCCATTTCATGAAAAACGATATGATGACTGTAACCAATATATTTCCCAACCAAGAAAGCAAAATGGCGGCGCTGGTCGTCTGCTTTGTTACGTAAATGTTATATTTAAACGGCATAACTACTGCAATGTACCGTTCAATGGAGAGCAACGTTAGATTGCTGAGAGACAAGTAGGCCGAACAGAAATTTGTTGATAATATTAAAATACAAACTGATCTTGAGGTACCATTTGAGTATTTGACCGTGACTATTGGTATCAAGGCTAACATTCCGTATGCAATGTCGCCTGAGGCAAGGCTCGCTACAAACATATTGGTATAATTTCGTAATGTTGGGTACTTGAAAATACAAATAACTGTGAGAAGGTTGAAGAAAACTATGGGGAACAAAGATAATATTTCAAATGTTAAAGAGATATAATGCATTGGATGGAAAGAACAGCGATCATGGAGTATGTATAAAGTGGCGTTTTCCATGCTTGTTCGTAGATGTACAAAGATACTCTCCTATACATACTCATATATATATATATATATATATATATATATATATATATATATATATATATATATATATATATATATATATCGAGAGAGGGAGAGATAAATCATGTATGTGTGTACGTATATACATACATTTACACGTTCATGCATGATTGTGTGTGACTATGTAATATGTATGTGTGCATGTGTTGCAAAATAGCTAATTCGTTCCCTTCTAATTCAAGAATCAATCAATTAGTTCAGGAACACCTGAGTCCAATAATTTCAGAGAAATTTGATTAAAATATTTACTTAAACTCGTTTCTAAAAATGTTGAGAACAATCTATATAATGTACCTTGAAATTTAATAAGGTTTAATATGTACTTAATTAGTTTTGGTGAGTTTTGTTTAAGCAGACGTCAGCCATCATTGACCTTGTTCCATATTTTCTTAATGAAATGCACTCTCTCTCTTTTATACACACACACACACACACACACACACACATATGCACACACTCACGTACGCGCGCGCATACGCATATGTACGCTCCTAATCACACACACATATTTCTCCCTTCGCCGTTTTGTTTCCTTAACCTATTAACCTTTTTCACTCTAGATTGACGAAAGCGTGAAAGAAATTTAATAATCGTTTCAAATTTGGGAACACGGTCAAAAATTTGTGTGGCATAAGTCAATTGCACAGGCTCCAGTGTTCAACTGGTACTTTATTTTATCAACCCTGAAATAATAAAAGGTAGAGTCAATATCAGCAGAATTTGAACCCAGAACATCCGGAAGAAATGCTGCCAAGCATTTTGTTCAATTTGCTAACGATATCGACTCTGTCAGTTTTCAGTGGAAGGAAGTTAATATGGCGTACCTACTCCTACAAAAAGATGGGTACTGGGAAAGGATGTGGCAAAGACGACTTCAAAGAGGAAGTTTCCGGTTGCAAAATACGATATTGTTAATAATTTTCAAAAAATTAAGCTTTTGAAGCATACTTGCACAAATGTAACCCTCCGATTTCGTTTCCTCATAACTTCCAGAAAAATACATATTTTTTAATGAAAGTTTCTACAAATATGCTTCAGATGGTGTAGATTCCGATTTTATCGGAATTTGTTGTGGACAAATTTTCTGAGAGGAGTTTCAGGAAATTCACACGAGTCAGATTTGTTTCCTCATAACTTTCGGAAATATGGGTACTTTTTATTGAAATTTTCTACAAATTCATTTCAGAAGCTGTAGATTACGATTACCTCGGAATTTAATCTAAATAAAAAAAAAAGGAAGGCACGCATACATGCGTATTAACACACATCACAATTTTTTTCAAAATCTCAAAGTTTCATTTTATAGAAATATGTGATATGTATCAGTATGTACGTAGGTGAGCTTACCAATTGCTTTTTCATATTAAATTCCGATATAACCGTAATCTACACTATCTGGAAGGTATTCGTAGAAAATTTCATTGAAAAATATTCATTTAGAAATAATATCCAGCATCACATCAACCATTTTTCTTAAAGTTATGAGGAAACAAAGACGACTCCTACGAATTTTCCGAAAAGTTTCTCCCCACCTACCGGGACAATTTTTCATAACAAATTCCGATATAATCGGAATCTACAGCACCTGAAGCATATTTGTAGAAAATTTCATTAAAAAAAAATATCTATTTTTCAGAAAGTTACGAGGGAACAAAGTCAGTGGCGTGGGGGCCCACATTTGTGTAGATATGTCACTTTTGAAAGTTCAGCAGTAGCCTAAAATGGAGCGTCTGGGGTGTGTGTACTGTTCATGGTGGCTTTTTTTATGTTTTTGTTGAGGCTGAAGATTTGTTATCTCTAAAGAAGGAGACAAACAATTTGGTTTTGACACAGAGGTGGCCGACCCAAACATGTGTTATGCCAGTGAACTTCCGAGTTGCATTTGTCTAGCAAATGGCTTGATATGAGTGAGACTTTGTGTTAAACCTGAAGCAACTATATTCGTTTTTACTCTAGGCACCAGGGCCAAAATTTTTGGGGAGGAGGCCAGTCGATTAGATTGACCCCAGTACGCAACTGGTACTTAATTTATCGACCCCAAAAGGATGAAAGGAAAAGTTGACCTCGGCGGAATTTGAACATCCTGGGTATAGGATGTAGGAATGGGTAACATCAGCTGCTGTTTCTGAAATACTTCACATGTGTATGCAACTGCTGATGGAAATGGCATAATGAAGTTCTTTATGTTCTGTCTTTGAAATTTTGGTTTGTCACTGTCATCATTCTGGCTTCTATCACAATTTTCACTTTTTTTCTAGGATTGTTTACTTTCACTTTTTTTAGGACAATTTATCTTTTATTATGGCAACTGCATTTTAATCCTTAGACAGGGAACATCGTCAGTGGATGTTTCATTAGAGAACAATGGACATCATCCGTCGATGTTTCAAAAATTTTACATGAATGTGGCCATCATCAAAGGAAACTGAATATCTCAAGGCACTCTTTGGTAATGAGATTGTAAATTTTATTGTGTAAGAGACTAACAATTATTATAGTTTTTGTACTAAGGTGAAAATAAGTATAAAAATTTACCCCAAGGAAAAGAGGAATACTTTTGGTATTTGCCCATTTGGCATTCACATTCATACAACTCTTTCCCACTGTTTAAAGGTTAATACTAACAGTTATTACAATCACAGACATGTTTACAAAATTAAAAATAAAACAGCACCTTTGACTTTCAGAAACACTTTTTTTCACTCTCAGAATTGTTGAAGCATGGAATAAACTACACACATCAGTTATTAGTTGTCGGAACCCTACACTCTTCAAATCACTGGTTCTCAGCTGAGATCCATATAGCTCTTGAGGGCCCAAGTTTTTTGGGGGTCCACACAACAAAATTGTAATTTGGGGATCTACAAGAGTATTTTAAGGGCCCCTAAAAAAAGAATTTTGCTTTAGATGTATAAATTGGTATGTATTGCAACAGCTGGGTTTCTTTCTCTAACATTTTACATAGTCTCAACCTACACAGGTTAATGTGTGGAAAACAAAATAGGAATTTTGAAAGAAGTTTCTATAAAATTGGTTTTTAAATATCGAATGGTTATGGGGGTCCACCAAAATAAAATAGTAATCAAAGGGGTCCATAGACAGATAATAGTTGAGAACCCCTGCTTTAGATGTATGTATTGGTATGTATTGCAAGAAACAGCTGGGTTTCTTTCTCTAACATTTTCCATAGTCTCAACCTACACAAGTTAATGTGTGACAAACAAAATAGGGATCTTGAAAGAAGTGTCTGTAAAACTAGTTTTTAAATATCGAATGGTTATGGGGGCCCACGGAATAAAATAGTGATGATAGAGGTCCATAAATTTTTTTAAATGGTTGAGAACCCTAAACTATTTTGTAAACATTGAATGGCTACGGAGTCCACCAGAATAACATAGTAATGAAAGAGGTCCCCAGATAAAAAAAATGGTTGAGAACCCCTGCTTTAGATGTATGTATTGGTATGTATTGCAGGAAACAGGTAGGTTTCTTTCTCTAACATGTTGCATAGTCTCGACCAACATAAGTTAACGTGTCAAAAACAAAATAAGGATTTTTAAAGAAATTTCTATAAAAATAAATTTTAAAAGTTGAATGGTTATGGGGGACCACCAGAATAAAATAGTAATCAAAGGGGTCCATAGATAAAAAAAAATGGTTGAAAGCCCCCTACTTCAAAACTTCATGCACTGCATATAATAAGTTCATTATTATTGTACATAGAGACATAGACAGCATTTAAAATGAGGATAAGTAGAATAAAACAATAAATTGCTGTTTAATGACAACACCCAAACTAACAACAAAAGCAACAACAACAACAACATCCAATAATGTGATGTGTGTTACATTAAAAATCTAATCAACGATATGTCTAATTAAATTTAAACAATTAATCAGACTCCACTATCACTGCAGATATATGCATATGTATATATGTATGTACATATAAATATACAGACACAGACACACACACACACACACACTCACACACACCTACATAGAGAGGGCGAGAGAGAGAAAGAGAGAGAGAGAGAGAGAGAGGTGGGGGGGAAGTTTATAACAAAAGGTAGATTAATAAATCTAGGTAGATATATATAGTATGTATGCATGCACACACACACACACACACATATACACACACACACACGCGGATTGCAAAGCTTAAAAGAAATTAAATATACCATAATAAACACTGCAGTAACAACAATAACAGCAACAATAGAAAGACAGTTATTGATATCAATCAAGAGAAAGGAGAACAGTTCTTTTGTGTGACAATTTGAGTTTTCTGTTTTATAGAAATGTTATGAATGGTTGTCAATAGAGAGGAGGTGGTGGTGGAGGAGGAGGTGGTGGTGGTAGTGGTGGATGATGATGGTGGTTGCAGAAGTGGTGCAGAAGGCGGCGAGCCGGCAGAATCGTTAGCACGCCAGGCGAAATGCTTAGCGGTATTTCGTCTGCCGCTATGCCTTTCATTCTTTCGAGGTCGATAAATTAAGTACCAGTTACACACTGGGGTCGATGTAATCGACTTAATCCCTTTGTCTGTCCTTGTTTGTCCCCTCTATGTTTAGCCTCTTGTGGGCAAGAAAGAAAAAAGAAACGTTAGCACGCTGGGCGAAATGCTTAGCAGTATTTCGTCTGCTGTTACATCCTGAGTTCAAATTCCGCCAAGGTCGACTTTGCCTTTCATCCTTTCGGGGTCGATAAATTAAGTACCAGTTACACACTGGGGTCGATGTAATCGACTTAATCCCTTTGTCTGTCCTTGTTTGTCCCCTCTATGTTTAGCCCCTTGTGGGCAATAAAGAAATAAGAAGTGGTGGTGTTGGCGGTGGTGGTAATAGCAGTGAAGGTGGTGGTGATGGTGATGTTGCTGGTGGTAGTGGTGGTGATGGTGATGTTGTTGTTGTGGTGATGGTAGTGGTTGTTGTTGTTGTTGTCGTCGTTGTTGTGGTGGTGGTGGTTGTGGCAATGGTGGTGATGGTGGGTGCGGTGGTGCTTGTGTTGGTGGTGGTGGTTGTAGTGATAGTGGCTGTGGTGATGGTTGCTTTTGTTGTTGCGGTGGTGGTAGTGGTGGTAGTGGTGGTGGTGGTGATGGTGGTGGTTGTGATGTATATCAGGGGCCCTCAACCACTGGATCACAGATAATTTGGTACTGGGCTGCATAGAAAGAATAAATTTCTATGAGGCACCAGCGCTGGCGGGTGGGGGGCACCAAGTAACTCGCAAGACAAAGATCACTTGAGAGGTGGGGATATTGGACGAGGTGGACTTGTGCCTGGTGATGAGAGGTTAAATGTGACTGAGTTCAAATTCCGCCGAGGTCGACTTTGCCTTTCATCCTTTCGGGGTCGATAAATTAAGTACCAGTCGCGCACTGGGGTCGATGTAATCGACTTAATCCCTTTTAACTGAGGGACAGAAACAGGTGTCTTACTGTAGAGAAGGTCATGGGTTCATCATCAAGTGGGCCATGTTACTAAATTACAGGTACAACTCATTTTTGTCAGCCAAGTGGACTGGAGCAATATGAAAAAAGTGTCTTGCTCAAAGACTCAATGTATCGCTGGGAATTGAACTCACGACTTTATGATTGTGAGCCGAACACCCTAACCACTGAACCACATGCCTTCCTGGTCCTAGATATAAACTGCACCTGAAATACAGGTGGGATGGTCATGTCTAGAGTGGCTTTCGTTGTAAATAGATTTTATTTGAGAAGGCCTTGAAATAAATTAATGAGAAAAAAATGAAAAAATTCAATCACTTTACTACCATTGGTATTACCATATCAGTATATCATCACCACCACTACCACCACCGCCACCATCATTACCACCACTACCACCACCACCATCACTACCACCATCATCACCACCACAATCATCAACACCACCACCTCCACCACCATCGTCACATCATCACCCTCACTGTCACCATCACACCACCGCTGCCACCACCACCACCAATACCATCATCACATCACCACCATCACACCACCGCTGCCACCACCACCACCACCACCACCACCAATACCATCATCACATCACCACCATCACACCACTGCTGTCACCACCACTACCACCACCACAACCAGCACCATCACATCACCACCATCACTGCCACCATCACACCGCTGCCACCACCACCACCACAGACACCATCATCACCATCACATCTCCAGCATCATTGCCACCATCTCACCACCACCACCACCACCACCACCACCACCACCACCACTGTCACCATCAGCACAACCATAGTGACACACTCACCATCAACAGTAACAGCTCACGCATGTTCACTTACACACACACACACACACACATACGCACACGCACTTGTTCACCTGTTAAATGAATCATCCTCTTGTTTCTCAGGTGTGTGTGTGTGTGTGTGTGTGCATGTATATGTGTGTGTATGGACATGTATATATATATGTGTGTGTGTGTGTGCATGTGTGTCTTTATTGTATGTGTGCATGCATATGCATGCACAATGCATTCATGTATGTCTGTGAGTGTGTATGTTTGCATGCATATATATATATATATATATATATATATATATATATATATATATATATATATATGCATGCGTCTATGTAAATATGTGTGTGTGATTATCTCTCTCTCTCTCTCTCTCTCTATCTATCTATCTGTATGTATATATACGCATGCATGCATATACATATATTTGTATATGTGCATGTATGTGTGTGTGTATATGTATATACATATATGTATGAATAAATGTTCTTATATGTATGTATATATGTATGCATGCATGTATGTACATACGTATGTATGTATATATGTATGTTTGTATGTGTATATGTATGCATCTATGTATGTGTATGTACATATATCATCTATATATGTATACATGCATGCATGCATGTATGTATGTATGCATGTATGTGTGTGTATGTATATATGCATTTTTGTCTGTATGTATACATGCATGTATGTGTGTGTATATATGTATATATGTATGTGTGTACGTATGTATGCATTTACACTCAGTCGCAGTGCTAGACAATGGCAGAGAAGGGAGGCAGCCCCCTCTTTTGTGTGAGGATGTTAAAAGCGAGGCTGTCTAGAAATAAATTGATTGGAGGTGAACCTGCCGTAGCGGCAGAGGTGGGAGACAGGTAGAGGTGGGGTGGGGGGAGACTGGAAATGCTGTTTTTGATGGTATGCTTGTGGTGGTGGTGGTGGTGGTGGTGGTTTTTGTATGGTACAGGTTTTACTGAGGGTAAGATGTTAGCAATGAATAAGAGAGAGGCTGATGGCAGTGGTAATGAGAATGGTAATATTGGTGTTTGGTGATGATGATGATGATGGCGGTGATAGTGTTGGAGGTTGTGGTGGCGGAGTTGCCAATGCAACTATTGTTTAAAGAAAGAAAGGAAGGACAGAGTCTTGGAGTTTTCCAAAAGCTTCATCAATACAGGTGAGTTTTCAACAGGTAAACCATAAGGGTTGGTTTCAGAGCAAATTTTAGTTGAAAGGCCCATGACCAGGCATAGAAGTATTTCTATGGATTCATTATGTTCTGAGAATAGTTCAAATGCCACTGGAGAAAAAATTGTCTCGCATCCTCCCTGGGATTTGCCTTCCATCCTTCATGGAACTTGGAGCAGATCTACGACTGACGAAATCCAGTCGAATCATCTCAGCCATGACAGTAAGGAAAACAGGAATTAAGTGATGATGACGATAATGATGATGGTGATGATGAGGAGGATGATGATGATGACGATGATGATGATGACGACGATGATGTTGGTGATAATGATGATAAGGATGATGGAAATAGTGATGATGATGAGGATGATGATGATGATGATGATGGCAATGATGTTGATGTGGATGATGATGATGACAATAATGATGATAGTAATGTTGATGACAGCGGCAACGACGATGATGATGGTGATGGTGATAGCGATAATGATGATGATGATGATGGCCATAAAGTTGATGGTAATGTTGATAATAATGCTTGATGATAATGATGATGGAGATGATGATGATGATGTTGGAGATGATGATGATGATGACAACTGTGACAATGATGATGATGAGGATGATAATGATGATGATGAGGATGATAATGATGATGATGACAACAATGATGACAAAAAATCAATAACAAATAGGATGATGATGATGATGAAGTACCAGTGCCGTACTGGGGGACAATGGTAGCAATGAATCCCCCTCCTCCCCCTAAAACTGTCTGTCTTTTTGCCTAAGCCAAAAGCAATTATCATCTCAAACAAGTTGCCCCTCCCACCACGACCACCCATCACCAATATCTATCCCATAATCCTCTCCTTGTGCAAACAGATGTGAACATTATCCGTATTTTAATCTACATCATTAATCCCATCTGAATCCTGTTTTCATTAACGAAGCTGGGGGGGGGGGGGGTCGGGGATGCGGCAGGGATGGGGTGGAGGGTAGAATTGAAAGGGGGGTGACGGGAAGGTGGGAAAGAGAAGGAGAGAAGTAAGTGAAGTGGAAAAGAATGAGGTGAAGTGGGGGGGGGGTCATGTGGAAGGGGCAGGAAGAACGGGGGGAAAGGGGTTGGTTGGTAGACTTTGGTAGAAATAATAGATTATGCGATAAATTAACTTTTCTTTTTCTTCTTCTTCTTCTTCTTCTTCTCTTCGTTTCTCCTCTTCCACCACCATCACCGCTGCCACTGCCACCACCACCACCAACACTGCAGCTGGTGCCACCAAATCTGCAGTAACAGCTCTACCACTACTACCACCACCACAACAGCAACTTCAATAATTGTTTATTAGCCTGAAGGGCTCAAAAAAAAGTACATTAAAGTACAAATGGTCTTAAAGTGAGGATGAAGCAAATAAATATGTGTGGCTTGGAGCAAATGAGTTATAATAATAATAATAATAATAATAATAATAATAATTTTGAAATTTTCGCCACAAGGGCAGCATGGGGACGGTGAGGATGAGTTGATTACATTGATCCCAGTTCTCAACTGGTACTTATTTTTATTCACCCCTCCTCCCTGAAAGGATGAAAGGCAAAGTTGACCTCGGTGGAATTTGAACTCAGAACATAGCAACTCAGAACATAGCTAAGCATTTTGCCTAGCAGGCTAACGATTCTGCCAGCTTGCCACCTAAAAATAATAATAACAATAATAATAATAATAATGATAATAACAATAATGATAATAATAATCATCATCATCATCATCGTCTAACGTCTGCTTTCCATGCTAGCATGGGTTGGACGATTTGGCTGAGGACTGGTGAACTAGATGGCTACACCAGGCTCAATAATAATAATTTCG
>NC_142952.1:31439608-31527108 GCF_046866305.1 Octopus bimaculoides | reverse complement strand
GAGAGCATCATAGCCATGTGTTGAGAGGAATTCTTTGGAGTTTGGGTGTTTTGTTCAACATCCTTAGGTAACCCTTATTCAGGGACCTTTTGAGCAGGATGGGCTACTCAATCTGAAGAAAATTCTAACTAGGCCCCACCTGCATGGTCATGCACTGTTTATCTTGATATGAGATCACCATAAATAGGACACTGAGACAATGTGATATAGCTTATTTAATGTTCTCATTTAGTATCCTATTTATAGGACAGTGGGACTTAATGGGTTAAGGGAGTTGGGGGTATATTGAATGGGGAAATGTAAGATGGTAGTGCTGGGTTGCCAGAGCAAAACCATCATGGAACAAGAGAGAGTTTTGCTTTGGCAACTCATTGCTACCACCTTCGCTCTGTGTGTTTGTGTGAACACATTTTTATTGATGGAATTTTCTTCATTTTTGTCTGTTTCTTTTTCTCCAGATCTTAACCAGGACACAATAGAGAGAGAGAAAGATAAAAACCTCTTGAAGATTCACTCCAATCTGGAACTTTCTGCAACTGCTAAATACTTTGACTAAACTGAACACATTTAGTGTGTAGGAGCTGAACCTCTGCTAAACATGTTGGCATAATGGAGTCGAAGCATATTCGTTTGATTGAGTTGAATGTTTTAATGTGATAAAACTGAACACTTTCACTTGCTTCAACTAAAAACATCGTAGTCTGATGGGCAGATTGAACACATAACGTGCAGCAGAGATAAAAACAATCTATCTATCTATCTGTCTGTCTTCTACTACTACATTCATCATCATCATCATCATCATCATCCCAGAATTCTAAGGTTAGTCTCTAACTTCCTACCTTCATCTTCTTCTGTTGAGAGGAACTTCTAAAACAAAATGGATGTCAACCAAGAAAAAGCAGACCTCAACAGCAGTGTCGCAATGAAAATGAACGGAACCCTTGACTCATTGGTCATTGTTTCCGCTTTACTCTCCCTCCTCACCGTTTTGATAAACCTTTTGGTTGGCATCTTGTTGTTTTGGAGCCGGGCTAATTATACAATATCTTTTCTTCTCTCAATTGGGAACTTTACCATCGCTAACTTTTTCTATGGATGCATCGGTCTTCCAATCCAAGCTCAGCTGCTCTCTACAGGAAACAGATGGAACTATAGTTATTCCTCCTGTCTGATTATCATGACTCTGACTGATATATTTGAAGATGTTTCAACGCTCAGTTTAATCCTGGTTAATCTTGACCAAGCTGTTTCATTGGCGAAACCAAACTGGTACAAAACTTCACAGTTTAAAAAATTAATGTTGGTGTCTAGTGCAGTTTCATGGGCATTTCCGACAGCGGTCGAGTTGTATCTCCACGTTAATGACTGGTATCGTATGGGTCATGTCTTCATTCATCTCTCCGATATCTGTGTCAGCATCGTAAGTAAGTACCTCAAGATATATGGCTTTGCTTTCACGACATGTTTGTCCTTTCCAATTTTGATATTCTTTATTTATTTGCAATACATAAAACTCAGTAAAATCCACATCATGTCTCTCTACGGTTTCGATAAACTAATGGATATGATAACATTCATTCTTATGATTGATATCACGGTGATAATAACTAGATTTTTCAGTGGAACTTTAGTCGTCGCATGTCTTATTTTTGGTGCCAGCAATAAATTCCTTTCCGAGAATGCTTTCCCTACTTCACTCTATATATTTGCACTTTGGTCAAAAAGGACTTCTTTCGGAGCACCAATGTTGCTGCTGCTGTTAAGCAAGACAATCAGAAACAGTGTTAAACAACTGATCCATGGAGACAGAACCTACATCGTCCCATCAAACAGTGACAGTCAAATGGATGATATTAACATGGACTAAATAAATATACAAATTAATAAATTAATAAATTAATAAACGAATAACCAAATTAATGATTGTTTATTATTATTATTATTATTATTATAGGCTATCAATGTTTTCTACTTGTTTTTGCATACATCTAAGTCCTTTGTCTACTGGAAATAAGATCAGACAATTGTGGAGCTAATGAGAGTTATTGAGGCAGGAACATGCATCTACAACTGTCCTCTTATCTCCACACAATAAGCCAGTTCTTTTCCTCGATGGCATGTCAGCTTTAGAGAATCCTTGATTCCAGAGATTATCTTCCCTTCTCAAATGGAGCTGGTCTTGATTTGGCATTTGTTAATTATGATACATCTTCTAGAGGGGGAGATCATTTTAATAAAGCAAGCACTTACGTTGTATGGCATTTGATACACCTGTATTTGTCTATCTTGTTGAAATACAATGCCACCGGTCACTGTTAGATATTTCTCTTGGCTCACTATTTTTTTTTATTTTGCTTTTATTTGTTTCAGTGATTTGACTGTGGCCATGCTGGAGCACTGCCTTGAAGGATTTTACTCAAACAAAGCGACCCCAGGACTTATTCTAGTGGTCTCTGTTTTGCCAAGCTACTAGGTTACAGGGATGTAAACACACCAACACTGGTTGTCAAGCAGTGGCAGGGGTGACAATCACACACACACGCACGCACACTTACATACGATGGGCTTCTTTCAGCTTGAGGCTACAGTAGAAGAAACTTGCCTAAGGTGCCATTCAGTGGGACTGAACCTGCAACCATGTGGTTGAAAAGCAAGTTTCTTATCACACAGCCACACCTGCGCTTATATATATAAATATATATATATATATATATATATATATATATATATACACATATATATATATATATATATACATATATGTATGTATATATATATATGTGTGTGTGTGCACGTATGTGTCTGTGTCCTCCACCATTGCTTGACAAACAATGTTGGGTTTTTTTACATCCCTGTAACTTAGTGGATCGGCAAAAATGTGAGTAATAAAATAAGTACCAAGCTTAAAAAAACAGAAGGAGCAAGTTCTCGGACTTGATTTGTTTGGCCAAAAACTCTTCAAGGTGATGCTCCAGCATGGCCGCAATTAAACAACCAATGCAGGTAGAAGATAAAAGATACAAATATATAAATACAGACAAACACATTGTTATAAATATATCCAGGTAAAAAAAAAAACAACAAAAAAAAAACAACAACAATTTCTCACTTCTTATAAAATTTATTTATTAACTTCACAATAGGTAAATCAAATCGATTCATTAACTTAACGAAGGTAATTTAAAAAGTTTCCTTTCATTTTAGTCTTTTTTAAGACCAATTTCATAATAAATAATAAAAAAATTTTTGCCTTATTTATTTTCCTTATTTATTTACATGAAGCAGTTTCCACATGAATCTGGAAATTATTATTATTATTATCATCATCATCATCATCATCTGGTTAGTAGGTTGCCAGAATCATTAGGGTATCCGACAGAATGCTTTGCACTGTTTCTTTCCGCTCTTCACGTCCTGGGTTCAAATTCCACAGAGGTCAGCTCAAACAGGATTTGAACTCAGAACGCAAGAAGCTGAAACAAATGTGGCTAAGCATTTTTCTCAAAGTGTTAATAATTCCGCCAGCTCACCGCCTCGCATATAAATAAATACATTCACACACATATATATATCTATCCATACACATATATACACATACATGTACCCTACACACACACACACACACACACATATATATACATAGATATATACATACATATACGTACATACATACATATATTTATAGCAAGATATAGATATAGTTATCTATGTATATATGCACACAAACACATATAAATACACACACATCTACATTTATATTTACACATATACATTCATTTACATACATAATACATACATATATACATATATATGTATATATATATATATATATATATATATATATATATATATATATACTAAATGAATAAATATTCAAAAATATTTATATAGATATTATTATTAATTATTATCATTAGTAAAATGAATAATAACCACAATAATATAAGTGGCCAGCGAGTAATAAGCCAATAAATGGCAAACCCCAAATTTTATAATTAATTTATAATTATAATAGGACACACATTTATGCACACACACACACGGACGATTACTTTTCTTTCGTCAATAAAAACCAAAAATAATAATAACAATAATCCTTTCTACTAAAGGCACAAGGCCTGGAATATTGGAGAAGGGGACTAGTTGATTTGATTAACCCTAGTTTATGACTGGTATTTATTTCATTGACCCTGAAAGGATGAAAAACAAAGCTGACCTTTGCAGAATTTGAACTATATTTGCACCACATGCTAACAACTCTGCTAACTCGCTGTCTTATATAATGCTAATAATAATAATAATAATAATAATAATAATAATAATAATAATAATAATAATAATAATCCTTTATGAGGAGGGTTCAATGTCTTTGAATTTCCTGGTTGAATTTATTGTGTCATTATTGAGTAAGTAAGCAAAATAGGAAAATAAATAATTAAAATAAATATTAATTAGTCTGAATATTCGTTATGCAAGTTTCTTTAAAACTCCGAAATTAAGAAAAAACCAAATGCAGATGTTAAAAAAAAAAAATAAATAAAACGTTTTTAAATCCCAGGCTAGAAAAACCAAAAAAAAAACCAACGTGTCATTGGGGCCCCCCCCTTCCATTTTTATGAAGGGTGCCGTCTGCTTATGGAGCAATAATTCCAATAAAAAAAAAATTATAGGGTAGAATTCCCATGTCATTGAGGAGTGGATGTTGAGTTGGAACGGCCGGTTGGTGTTTACGTGATGACGGTAGGAGCTGAGCGTCCTGTCAGCTGGGGCAGCTGGGAAATCTTCAGGGCAATCTCAATCAACGGCTTCAGAACAACCTGGAAAGAAAAGATAATAATAATAATAATAATGATAATAATAGTTCATATAAAGGACTGAAGTAACTCAGCAGAAGCGTAATAGATAGAGAGAAGAGTTCTTTACTTTTGTATACGATTGCCACAATCCATCACTAAGGTAAACATAGCTGACGTAATCCATCACCACGGCCAACTTAATGACAAAAAGCGCAACTCGAAAGTAACTTATTTATTGGTGCTTTGAACAATATTTCAACAATAGTTCAAAGCGAAAATAAACAGTTTGACGTTTTCCAAATAAGATGCCTCCGAAAAATTCTGGGCATTAGATGAGGAAACAAGACCACAAACGAAGATGTGCCTCGAAGAGCCAATGTGCCAAAGAGACAATGGCTGAGTCTTGTCATCAAGGGCAGACAAACATAGGTGAAACCAGGTGGTTGGAAGACAAACTTCTTAACCACACAGCCATGTCTGCTTCTCAAACAATGAACAACATTTAGCACCAAAAATACAAAACAACAAAAAACACACACACACACACACACAATGCAAAAATTTTAATTTTTTTACCTGAGCATCCATGGAGTATTTGCTCTTGTCATCTTCGTATCCTTCAATGTAGAGTCGGATTGTGGCTCCTGTGCTGCCCGTGCCACTGAGTCGCATGATGATACGTGAGTCATCGGCAAATATTAGTCGAACGCCCTAGAAACAAACACAGAACGCTTTGAAATTCATCATCATCATCATAATGCTTTCTGCCACCACCCTACCACCACCACCACCACCACCACCACTGCCTCCGCCACCACCGCCGCCACCACCACCGCTGCTACTAATACTCATAACGCCACCACCATCACCACTACCACCACTCGCAACCTATGCCACAATCATTAGCAAACCACTTATGACACTACAACTACCAGCAACACTACCTCAGTGACTAATGCCACCACTACCACCACTGCAACCAGTACTAGTATCACAAACACCACCACCACTACCACCACCACCACCACTGCCAATACTACCAGTGCCATCACCCCCCAACAATGCTCCCAAACCCAAGACGACCCCAAGGGGTGGGTGAGTAACTGACCTGTTTCACGCTGACACTCTTGTCGATGGGGTCTGTGTAGGAGAAGTTGTCGGCTTTCTTCAGTTTGTAGGTTTTGCCCTGCTCTGTGAAGTCTTTGCCAATGTTACACTGATCACCAATGAAGGAAAACAGGACCTCCATCATCTTCTCGGCCGGACCAGATTCACAGTTTTCGTAGTCGTACCTAAACACAAGGGAGACATTATCAATTACATAACATGGCTCTTTTACATATTTACATGCAGATGCACATACACATGAATGCACATATACATACACACATGCAGACACATACCATCATCATCATCACCATCATCATCATCATCACCATCATCATTACTGTTGTTATTTCCAGGTTTACTTTTTCATGCTGGCATACTGAACAGTGGAGACATCTGGTGAACAAACACCCACAGCAAATGATTGGGCAAACATAATAAACAATACATGTATCTGGTGTACAATATATGCATCTGTTGAACAATATATAAACATCTAGTGTATGATATATATACATCTGGTGAACAATATATATATGTTTGGTGAACAATATATACATCCCATGTATAACATACACATCTGCTGTATATTATAAACATCTGGTGAATAATATAAACATTTGGTGTATAATATATAAATATATGGTGGACAATATACACATCTGGTGAACACCTTATACATCTGGTGAACACTATATATATCTGGTGAACACTATATACATCTGGTGAACAATATAAATATCTGATGAAAGCATTCATAGAGAACATTGGGCACATCTAGTGAACAATGTGCAGGTCTATTGAACAAACAGTCAGTGAACAATGAACATACATAGTGAAACAATACACTCATCTGATGAACAATCATACCATGAACAATAGACACAGCTGGTGAACAGCTTAAAGTTACTTGGTGAAGAATCAGCACACTTAGTGAACAGCTAGTGTACAATAACGCATACACGGTGAACAAAGGTAGACGGATAAACATACCTGGTGAAGAAGTTACGTCCATACTGCTGCCAGTGGCTTTGTAAGATCTCCTCGACACTCTGCTTGCGGTGAGCAAGGATACTGAGCCAAGCCATTACGGCCCAGACACCATCTTTTTCCCTAAGACGAAGCAAATAACAATCTACTATAATAATACTCTTGTGTTTTTTTCCGTCACAACATATGAATGAGAAAGGAAGGGGTGATAGATGAATAAGGAAGGAAGGAAGGGGTGATGGCAAACTGGTAGTGGGAGCGTTTCAATTCTGTGTATGTGTGTGTGTGTGTGTGTGTGCAATGGAAGTGGGACGGTGAACATTCAATGCTGAAAAGAAAAATCAAACAGCATTTCAACTCTGTGTCAGTATATGTGTGTATGTGTGTACATGTACAAGGGAAGTAGGTGAATGTTTGTGTGTGTGATTATTGCGTACCTTATTTAAATATAAAATACTACGATTAGCGATCATTTTTGATGGCACAGAGCCAGCTAGTAATAATAATAATAATAATCCTTTCTTATTTCTTTACTGCTCACAAGGGGCTAAACATAGAGGGGACAAACAAGGACAAACAATGGGATTAAGTCGATTACATCGACCCCAGTGTGTAACTGGTACTTAATTTATCAACCCCGAAAGGATGAAAGGCAAAGTCAACCTCGGCGGAACTTGAACTCAGAATGTAGTCGCATTCTGTGAGTTCACTGCCCA
Source organism: Octopus bimaculoides (assembly GCF_046866305.1). Taxonomy (NCBI): domain Eukaryota; kingdom Metazoa; phylum Mollusca; class Cephalopoda; order Octopoda; family Octopodidae; genus Octopus; species Octopus bimaculoides. The sequence goes on along the minus strand of NC_142952.1, from coordinate 31,519,496 downwards.
AATAATATTAACAACGGTTCCTTTATTGGCTACAAGGCCCAGTGCAAGGCCACAGAATGTTTTGTGGGTAGGTATCTTTTAGGTTTTGGTGGTGTCAATATCTACCTGGAATCGGTAATTTATTCAATTGTCACCTGCCACTCCAACCCTGAATGATGAAAACAAGGTGAAAAAACAGAACATGTAATGTAAAAGGAAAAAGACAAAAAAAAAAAGCATTACTATTTTTAAATCTCACAACGAGAGATATTCAGCAACAGTACTTTGTAGTAAAGATTGTTTGCCACCAGAGCATGGCAGTTCTGGTTTAGGACGAATGTTGCTGTAATTTAGATTCCCTTGTTTGAAAATATAAGGACATAGATCATGTTGTATAGCCAGCTGGAGACGATGTCTCCAGGGGCTAATTTACAGCAACATTCGTCCTAAACCAGGACTGCCATGTTATGTTGGCAAATAATCTTTGCTAAAAAAAAAAGCAGTAACAAAAAAAATGAGCTCTGTTCGTTAATACCTGATGTGATCAGAACCAGTTCCAAAACTCTCTTCTCCACAAAGAGACAAACGGCCGGCATCCATCAGGTTACCAAAGAATTTCCAACCAGTTGGAACCTCAAAGAATTCTTTCTTGTTAGCGTGAGCAACTCTGTGGAAAAATGGAGATGTTTTAAGTAATTCCTCGCATTACAGAATTGCATTGATTAATTCCTCGCATTACAGAATTGCATTAATTAATAATATTTGGCACAAATGAACAATTAAAATCAATTGAGATGATGATGATGGTTTGGGCAGATACGCACCATGTGTTTGCTGTCGAAACATTTGTCAACCTGCAAAATGTGGAGGGAAGTTTTTTTTTTTCTTTTTGTCGCACCCAACATGTCAGGCAAAATAAGGAACGATTCTATGAAGCGAATCCAGTGAGGTGTGCCCTTACCCTACTCCTTTGCCCCTCCTTTGCCCACTCACCTGTCCACAGCGCCACTTGTTGGCATGCTTCGAGCAAACCCTTTCACTCCGGTCTTCTTGAAGTATGGAATGCAGTCTGTGTTGTTTGCTATCACAGCTAAAGAGTCTGACGGGTTGACAAAGAAGGCGTTTTTGCCAAGGATCATGTTTCGGTCCTGCGAAAAGAAGAAAAGAAAAGAGGTAAAAATAGAATCTAGATACTACTACTACTACTACTACTACTACTACTACTACCACTACTACTACCACTACTACTACCACTACTACTACTAACAGTAATAATAATAATAATAATAATAATAATAATAATCCTTTCTACTACTGGCTCAAGGCCTGAAATTTCATGGAGGGGGATAGTTGATTGCATCGACCCCAGTACAATCCTATAATAAGTTTTATTATAGGATTGCGTTATGGCTCTTATTTAAATTGATATATATATATATATATATATATATATATCAATTTAAATAAGAGCCATAACGCAATCCTATAATAAAACTTATTATATATATATATATATATATATATATATATATATATATACACATAAGCTATGTAGAAGGAATAATGAAAGTAGTAATTTAAACTCAGGAAAGGAGAAGTCAAATCGACATTGCAATAGTTTCTGTAAACAGACGATATCATATCTTTCTATATTCTCATATAATGATATGCAGTTCATACAATATTACATAATAAAAGACATAATATATGGGAATATGTATTAACAATTCTAAAATCCATTTGACTTTGAATCATGACATTTGAAGAAGAAATGGACTATGGAATTAGTTACTCATTTCCATATATTATGGCATGTATTGCAAAATATCGTATGAGATATGGAATAAATGATATTGTCCATTTACGGAAACAATTGTAATGTCAATTTGACTCCTCCTTTCCACATTTAAATTGTTTCTTTTATATATACCATCATCATCATTTAACATCTGTTTTCCATGCTGGAATGGGTCGGGCAATTTGACAAGGGCAGGCAAGGCTGGAGAGCTGCACCAGGCTCCGGTTGTCTGTTTTGGCATGGGTTCTATGGCTGGATGCCCTTCCTAATGCCAACCACTTTACAGTGTGGACTGGGTGATTTTCATGTGGTGTCAGGGCCAGTGTTTTATACAAGGCACCAGACTGGGTGCCATTTAAATGGCACCAGCACCGGCGCTTCATATGTGGTGCCAGCACAGGTGCTTTATATGTGGTGCCAGCATGTGTGCATTTTTATAAAGGAAAAAAAACGGCAAAAGACTTACACCGTCTCCATCAAATGCTGCACCAAATCCATGCTTTCCTTTCTTTAGTTCATTGACGAGGTTAGCAGCGTAGGTTAAGTTGGGATCAGGATGAAGGCCTCCAAAATCAGGCAAGATATTGCTATTGACACAGCTCTTTGGATCAACTCCGAGTTCATCACAGAATATTTTCTTTACATACGGTCCAGTGACTGGAACAAAAATAAGAAATAAAAGTTTGCATTTGATCTAAACTCACTCTGACTCTTTTCCTATAAAACAACCAGAATAAAAACTTGAAGCAGATTTTTCTTATGTTATACAGTAGGTGGGTGGAGGCGTGTGGCTTAGTGGTTAGGGTGTCAGCACCATGATCATAAGATTGTGGTTTCGATTCCTGGACCGGGTGATGCGTTGTGTTCTTGAGCAAAACACTTCATTTCACATTGCTCCAGTCCACTCAGCTGGCAAAAATGAGTAACGCTGCAATGGACTGGCGTCCCGTTCAGCTGGGGAACACATACGCCATTGAAACCGGGCCCATGAGCCTGGCTAGGCTTTAAAAGGGTGCATTCATTTATACAATAGGTGGCAGAATATTTGATAGTCACTTGTGCTGGGAAGCCAGGGCCCACAAGCCACAGGTACAATCAAAGAAACCGTTTTGATACCAACCAACCTGAGACCAACCCCAGTTCTATGACACAAACTTCTAATTTTAAAATAATCTAAATTAAAACCTTCATTCAAAATTTCATGCTAATTTATGTTCCAAAAAATCAGCTTACTAATGACAATTATTTCACTGAATACTTCATTATTTTCAAAATTAATTGAAACAAAGGCAGTGTATTTCAACAAGAATATGGTAACAAAAGGGTTAAAGTGATCTAAATTAAAACTTCCCACCAAAATTCCATGTGTTCAAACACAAGCTTACTGGTTTCAAATTTTGGCACAAGGCCAGCAATTTTGGGGAAGGGGTAAGTCAGTTAGATTGACCCCCAATGCTTGACTGGTACTTATTTATCGACCCTGAAAGGATCAAAGTTAAAGTTGACCTCAGTGGAATTTGAACTCAGAACATAGCGACAGCTGAAATACCGCTAAACATTTCATCCAGCATGCTGAAATTCCTGCCAGTTTGCCGCCTTAAAAACACCACGTTAGTAACAACAGTTATTTTACTAAATTCTTCCTTATTTTCGAAGTTAACTGAAACGAAGATAATGCATTTCAGCAGAAATATGGCAACGAAAGGGTTAAGCAGCTGGTAGCGGGGTGGGGGAGAAATAAAGGTGGGAGTATATTATAGACATAATACTTGTCAACCAAATTCTGGCTAAAAAAAAAAAAAAGAAATAAAAAGCAAAAATAATGAATGTGAACAAAAACTGATAACCAAAACGTGATTCTTACCTCCGTGCATGGAGTCCAGAAGAATGTCCAACTTTGGACATCCGTCACCTTTTAAGAGTTTCTTGATGGAGTTGAAGTCAAATAATTCCTTCATATAAGCGATGTAATCAGCGACGGGATCGATAATTTCGACGACCATCTCATGGCCAGCAATTTTGAATTTACTGGAACCAATCTTTGAGAGATCCATTGTCAATTTCGGGCAGGTTTTATAGGTCTTGATATTTTTGGACATTTCAAATATTGCGTTTGTGACGCCTTCAGGAGCAGGACCTAATATGAAAGTATAACAGAAAAAAAAAATATGTGAGAATCTATGTATGTAGGATCAACAAGCAGGTGGATTAATTTGATGCTTGGGAAAAATGGAAAAGTTTTTGCTGCTTCAATCCTACACTCTTCAACAGAAAGTGATGCATATACATACATACATATGCGCTTGTCTTGCTTTTTGTATGTTGGTTCCCTGAAGATGAATTTATGTGTAATTCCAGCACCTCTTACTTCTTTGGAGTAGAGTGCACATATATTTTGAAACATATGTAGAAATGAAAGGAACTTTTTGTTTATATGCGTTTTGCTCCATTTATTATTATTCTTCATATCTACTCAAAATATGTCACTTTAACTTGGTATTTCTTCCCATTAACTGGGTATGATATCCCAGTTTTTGTGTTTTTTGCTACCCTGGTAACTATTAACATATTTTCATTATTGAAGTTTTTTCAACCGAGATAATATTAATATATACATAAATCAAAATACATACATACATACATACATACACAAACACTCACACACACATGCATATATTTATAGGCACAGGTGTGAAAGTGTGGTAAGAAGTTTGCTTCACAACCACATGGTTCCAGGTTCAGCCCCACTATGTGGCACCTTTGACCATGGTTCTTGAACTATAGTCTCAAGCTGACCAAATCCTTGAGTGGATTTGGTAGACGGAAACTGAAAGAAGTCTGGCACGTGTGTGTGAGTGTGTGTATATAAATGTTAGCGTGTGAGTGTTTTTGCATGTCCTTGTCTTGATATCATGTAACAGTTGTAAATGATCATCACTGTTATACAAGTGGTGTCATACATTTCCAGTCTTCTATGAAAACATACATACATATGTACACATAGGCTTCTTTCAGTTTCAGTCTATGAAATCCACTCCCAGGGCTATAGTAGAAGACATTTGCTCAAGGTGCCACAAGAAACACTGTGGAAGAATATGAGAGTGCTTACCTCCGTTGGAACAATTAAACTTGATTCCAAAATCAGCGTTTGGCCCTCCAGGATTATGGCTGGCAGTCAGAATAATTCCACCATCTGTTTCATATTTCCGTATGACATGAGACACGGCAGGAGTTGAAAAAATTCCATCCTTGCCAACAATCAGTTTGGAAACCTTAAAAAGTAAATGAATAAATAAATATATATATAAAAAAAAAAGCTAACGAGGCGCAGACGTGGTTAACAAGTTTGCTTTCCAACCATGTGGCCTTGGGTTCCAGTTCAACTGCATGTCACCTTGGGCAAGAGGCTTCTGCTATAGCCTCAGGTTGACTAAAACCTCTTTAATGGTTTTGGTAGATGGAAACTGAAAGAAGCCCATCGAGCGCGTGCGCATACACTTGCAAACATAGGTTAATGTTTACATCTTGACCCGGAAATGAAACTCCAAAAAATATACTGGAATGGGTGTAAAACAATGTGTAGGAAACGAATATGAAAAAAATGCGTGGAAAGCAATGGGAAGGTGGAGAGAGGACCTCGGAAAATTCACAAGATCCGAGTTTTTCCTTCATAACTTTTAGGGAAATGGGTTTTTTTTTCAATGAAATTTTATAGAAATACTTTTCAAACGGCATACATTACGATTATAAAGAAATTTGTGGGAAAAAATCTTCCCAAAGGGTTTTGAGAGGACCTCGGAAAATTCACAAGATCCGAGTTTTTCCTTCATAACTTTTAGGGAAATGGGTTTTTTTTCAATGAAATTTTATAGAAATACTTTTCAAACGGCATACATTACGATTATAAAGAAATTTGTGGGAAAAAATCTTCCCAAAGGGTTTTGAGAGGACTTCGGAAAATTCACAAGATCCGATTTTTTCCTCGTTATATTCCGAAATCACAATCACCTTTCTACAGATACCCTAGCATAGTAGTACTACTACTACTACTACTACTACTACTACTACTACTACTACTACTATACTACGTAGTGTTTATTTTTCTACCCATTTGCAATAATTAAGGTTTTGGCTTCATTTTTGTTTCATTTTATCTTCAATGAAATTATTTTTACGATTTTTTAAAACCCTTCCGTCGTTATTCTCAAATGGGATATATATATATATATATATATATAATATAATATAAATAATATATAGATATATGCATATATATATATATATATATATATATATATATATATATATATATATATATATATATATAATATAATATAAATAATATATAGATATATGCATATATATATATATATATATATATATATATACATTGTACAGGCAAAAAAGAACAAAAAAACATAAATAACAAAACACACCCTCACTCCGTCCCCCCCGTCTCTCCCTCCACACGAAATCGAAGGGTACTTGTTACCCGCTTAAAATTTCGGCGCCAAAGATTGCTGAAGGAAAGTGAAAACACTTGAAGCCATTTCAAAACTGTTTTGCAGCTTAGGGTTTATATATCCAGGGATCTATATATCCAGTAATTTTAGCAGGTATGTAAAAGATATTGTTTTAATACACTTTGACTTGTTTCACACAAACACTAACATGGTTTTTTTGTTTAGTCCAGATATCGTTAACACTAATTTTTATAACTTCAACGTTTGTTTTATTATTCTTTTCAAACTTCTTGGATTTTTCAATATAATATATTTCTGCAAAATGTCATCTTAAAATATTTGTAAAGAAAGGGGGCTGATGCGGTTTCGCACCTGCGAGCTGGCAGAAACGTTAGCACGCCGGGCGAAATGCTTAGCGGTATTTCGTTTGCCGTTACGTTCTGAGTTCAAATACCACCGATGTCGACTTTGCCTTTCATCCTTTCGGGGTCGATTAAATAAGTACCAGTTACGCACTGGGCTCGATATAATCGACTTAATCCCTTTGTCTGTCCTTGTTTGTCCCCTCTATGTTTAGCCCCTTGTGGGTAACAAAGAAATAAGTATTATTTTTACCGAGGAAACGGAGAACTCCTCCATAAAGAGTGATATTGCAACAGTTGCATAGACCCATGATGTTAGAGCATAATTAGGATTTTGTGAGTCTGTGCGCGCACGTGTGTGAGAAAGAAAGGGAGAGACAGAGTGAGTGAAGGTAATGATAGAGGTCTTTTAAGGTACACACTCATAGAAAATGAGACGTCATCGCCGGAAAAGATTATAATTTTAAAGTTTTGTATATCAAATATGTCAATGAAAATAAAGTTTAGTTAGTGGTGGAAATAGTACTGAATCTTTTGATACCTCATACGTGAAAATCGACAACTCGGTTTTGGAATGCACAAGGAATATATGTACTCAGGGAAACTCCCAAATTGAACCACGCACTCCTCACTATTCAGTAATGAAAGGTGCGCGAGCGCAACAATCTCCACAGCTCACAGAAAATGAACGGCTGAAACAAGTGAAATTGCAGGTTATATATACCTGCTGTATACGTCGGGGGAAAAGCAAACACAATATTGAATAATTCTCTGTCATACGTCAACTAAAAACTTTAATATACTTCCGAAATGGGACTTCATCTATGTTTATCTACGTGCGTCTATGTGTAGATATGTGTATGTGTGTGCGTGTGTTTGTGTGTGTGTGTACCATCCCCATCAGCAACAATCATCATCATCATCATCATCATCATCTTCTTCACAACAAGAAGTAACTGTTGCTATGCTTCTGAAATTGTGTATATGTGTGTGTGTGTATGTGGGGTTTCGTTTGCAAGATAAATTAATTTTGGCGGTAAGGACTGAACCCATTGCTTCATTATCACCGAAGGATCAACATCGCACAAGTTCATACATTATTTCCGTAAACTAACTGAAAAAAGAGGCTACCACAACCATCATCATCTTCTGCACAATATTTATACCCTTTAAAAAGAAGCAGCTATTACTATTTTCCTGAATTTATTTTACATTGTGTACACCCAGATTGGAACTTTTACTGCACTTTGCACCAGAGAACATTATAGATTATCTCAAGACAAAACATATTGCCATTGAAAAAAACGTGTGCTTGCACACATTCGATGATTTTTCAAAATTCTAGTCGGGTTTTGTCATTAGAAAGTGCGCAAAATGTCAAAAAAAAAAAATAATAAAAAACTCTTTCCATCAGAAACCATCAGGAAAAATTCATTTACAGAAAACTCGAAGCTGCCATTTTATGTAATTTTTTATTATTTAGTGTTTGATTTTATTTTCGGATTGCCTGGGACGATATCTGCAGTTCAGTGGTACCAGTTCTGTAGAGATGTTTGTTTGACAAAACTGCTGCAAGGCAAAAACTCCCATTTGGTGGTCCGGATCATTGAGTGGAGATCGATGCAAAGTTTGTTCTTCAATAGCAAGAACAATGGAGGAAGAATGTGTCGCAAAACTTGGGTCGTCTGCTCTTATGACAGCACAACCAGAAAAGGATTTCTTCAACGTGTACCCGAGACATTGGAGAATGTTTGAAGACAAATTTTTCTTCCAGGAACTACTGTTATGTCTGACAATTTGGCAAGCTTTTGTAATCTCCATATAGTCAGATACATTCACTATTCGATAAATCATTCCCCAAATTTCATCGATCGATCACCGGGGCATTGTAGAAAATGGCGGAGATCATGGACCATATCATCCCCTTTGGGATATTTTCACGGTTTTATTTCTACAGTTTTATTTCTATATCGAGGGCGGAGATTCCCAATTTGCAAAAGAAATCTGCATTTCGAAATTTATATTGTACTTGCCAAAGAAAAAAAAAAAAAAACGACATAAATGATAAAACCCACCTTCACTTCGTCCCCGTCTGCACACGAAATCGAAGGGTACTTGATACCCGCTTGAAATTTCGGCGACAAAAACTGCTAAAGGTAAGTGAAAACACTTGATACTATTTGAAAATTGTTTTGCAACTTAGTGTTAATATATCCTGGGATCTTTATATCCAATAATTTTAGCAAATATGTAAAAGATATTGTTTTAATTCACTTTGACTTGTTTCACATAAACACTAACATGGCTTTTTTTGTCCAGACATCGTTACCACTAATCTTTTATAACTTCAACGTTTGTTTATTATTCTTTTCAGACTTCTTTGATTTTTCAGTATAATGTATTTCAGCAAAATGTCATCGTAAAATATTTGTAAAGAAACCCATATATACATGTGTGTGTGTGTGTGTATATATATGTGTGTGTATGTATGTATATGTGTGAGGGTAGTAGTTCTACGCTAGGGTATCTGTAGAAAGTTGAATGTGATTTCGGAATATAACGAGGAAAAATTCGGATCTTGTTAACATTCCCCCCCCCCAATTTCTTTATAATCCTAATGTATGCCATTTGTAAGGTATTTTTATAAAATTTCATTGAAAAAAAACTCCATTTTATAAAAGTTACGAAGGAAAAGCTCGGATCTTGTAAATTTTCCGAAGTCCTCTCGCCACCCTCTTGGAAAAGATTTTCCCCCACCATGTATGTGTGTGTATGTGGGGTTTCGTTTGCAAGATAAATAAATTTTGGAGGTAAAGACTGAACCCATTGCTTCATTGTCACAATTAAAAATAAAATCGAAGGATCAACATCGCACAAGTTCATACATTATTTCCGTAAACTAACTGAAAAAAGAGGCTACCACAACCATCATCATCTTCTGCACAATATTTATACCCTTTAAAAAGAAGCAGCTATTACTATTTTCCTGAATTTATTTTACATTGTGTACACCCAGATTGGAACTTTTACTGCACTTTGCACCAGAGAACATTATAGATTATCTCAAGACAAAACATATTGCCATTGAAAAAAACGTGTGCTTGCACACATTCGATGATTTTTCAAAATTCTAGTCGGGTTTTGTCATTAGAAAGTGCGCAAAATGTCAAAAAAAAAAAATAATAAAAAACTCTTTCCATCAGAAACCATCAGGAAAAATTCATTTACAGAAAACTCGAAGCTGCCATTTTATGTAATTTTTTATTATTTAGTGTTTGATTTTATTTTCGGATTGCCTGGGACGATATCTGCAGTTCAGTAGTACCAGTTCTGTAGAGATATTTGTTTGACAAAACTGCTGCAAGGCAACAACTCCCATTTGGTGGTCCGGATCATTGAGTGGAGATCGATGCAAAGTTTGTTCTTCAATAGCAAGAACAATGGAGGAAGAATGTGTCGCAAAACTTGGGTCGTCTGCTCTTATGACAGCACAACCAGAAAAGGATTTCTTCAACGTGTACCCGAGACATTGGAGAATGTTTGAAGACAAAATGTTCTTCCAGGAACTACTGTTATGTCAGACAATTTGGCAAGCTTTTGTAATCTCCATATAGTCAGATACATTCACTATTCGATAAATCATTCCCCAAATTTCATCGATCGGTCAGCGGGAGGTTAAAGATCATGGACCGTATCATCCCCTTTGGGATATTTTTACGGTTTTATTTCTACGGTTTTATTTCTATATCGAGGGCGGAGATTCCCAATTTGCAAAAAAAAATCTGCATTTTGAAATTTATATTGTACTTGCCAAAGAAAAAAAAAAAACGACATAAATGATAAAACCCACCTTCACTTCGTCCCCGTCTGCACACGAAATCGAAGGGTACTTGATACCCGCTTGAAATTTCGGCGAAAAAAACTGCTAAAGGTAAGTGAAAACACTTGATACCATTTGAAAATTGTTTTGCAACTTAGTGTTAATATATCCTGGGATCTTTATATCCAATAATTTTAGCAAATATGTAAAAGATATTGTTTTAATTCACTTTGACTTGTTTCACATTAAACACTAACATGGCTTGTTTTTGTTAAGTTCAGACATCGTTACCACTAATTTTTATAACTTCAACGTTCGTTTTATTATTCTTTTCAGACTTGTTTGATTTTTCAGTATAATGTATTTCTGCAAAATGTCATCTTAAAATATTTGTAAAGAAAGCCATATATACGTGTGTGTGTGTATATATATATATATATATATATATATATATATATATATATATATATATATATTTGTGTATGTATGTATGTGTGTATGAGCGTAGTATTACTACGCTAGGGTATCTGTAGAAAGTTGAATGTGGTTTCGGAATATAACGAGGAAAAATTCGGATCTTGTTAACATTTCCCCCCACCAATTTCTTTATAATCCTAATGTATGCCATTTGTAAGGTATTTCTATAAAATTTTATTTAAAAAAAACTCCATTTTATAAAAGTTACGAAGTAAAAACTCGGATCTTGTAAATTTTCCGAAGTCCACTCGCCACCCTATTGGAAAAGAGTTTTCCCACAAATTTCTTTATAATCATAATGTATGCCGTTTGTAAGGTATTTCTATAAAATGTCATTAAAAAAAGCCTCCATTTTCCTAAAAGTTACAAGAGAAAAGTTTGGATCTTTTGAATTTTCCGAAGTCCCCTCGCCACCCTCTTGGATATGATTTTCCACCACCAATTTCTTTATTATCGTAATGTATGCCATTTGTAAGGCATTTCTATAAAATTTTATTTAAAAAAAACTCCATTTTATAAAAGTTACGAAGTAAAAGCTCGGATCTTGTAAATTTTCCAAAGTCCTCTCGCCACCCTCTTGGAATAGATTTTCGTTACAAATTTCTTTATAATCGTAATGTATGCCATTTGTAAGGCATTTCTATAAAATTTCATTAAAAAAGGGTCTATTTTCCTAAAAGTTACGAGGGAAAAGCTTGGATCTTTTGAATTTTCCGAAGTCCACTCGCCACCCTATTGGAAAAGAGTTTTCCCACAAATTTCTTTATAATCATAATGTATGCCGTTTGTAAGGTATTTATATAAAATTTCATTAAAAAAAGCCTCCATTTTCCTAAAAGTTACAAGAGAAAAGCTTGGATCTTTTGAATTTTCCGAAGTCCACTCGCCACCCTCTTGGAAAAGAGTTTTCCCACAAATTTCTTTATAATCATAATGTATGCCGTTTGTTAGTTATTTCTATAAAATTTCATTAAAAAAAGCCTCCATTTTCCTAAAAGTTACAAGAGAAAAGCTTGGATCTTTTGAATTTTCCAAAGTCCCCTCGCCACCCTCTTGGAAAAGAGTTTTCCCACAAATTTCTTTATAATCTTAATGTATGCCGTTTGTAAGGTATTTCTATAAAATTTCATTAAAAAAAGCATCCATTTTCCTAAAAGTTACAAGAGAAAAGCTTGGATCTTTTGAATTTTCCGAAGTCCCCTCGCCACCCTCTTGGAAAAGATTTTCCCCACAAATTTCTTTATAATCTTAATGTATGCCATTTGTAAGGCATTTCTATAAAATTTCATTTAAAAAACACTCTATTTTCCTAAAGGTTACAAGAGAAAAGCTTGGATCTTTTGAATTTTCCGAAGTCCCCTCGCCACCCTCTTGGAAAAGAGTTTTCCCCACAAATTCTTTTATAATCGTAATGTATGCCATTTGTAAGGTATTTCTATAAAATTTCATCAAAGAAAAAAACTCTATTTTCCTAAAAGTTACAAGAGAAAAGCTTGGATCTTTTGAGTTTTCCGAAGTCCCCTCGCCACCCTCTTGGAAAAGATTTTCCCCACAAATTTCTTTATAATCTTAATGTATGCCATTTGTAAGGTATTTCTATAAAATTTCATTAAAAAAAGCCTCTATTTTCCTAAAAGTTACAAGAGAAAAGCTTGGATCTTTTGAATTTGCCGAAGTCCCCTCGCCACCCTCTTGGAAAAGATTTCCCCCACAAATTTCTTTATAATCGTAATGTATGCCGTTTGTAAGGTATTTCTGTAAAATTTCATTTAAAAAACACTCTATTTTCCTAAAAGTTACAAGAGAAAAGCTTGGATCTTTTGAATTTTTCGAAGTCCCCTCGCCACCCTCTTGGAAAAGAGTTTTCCCCACAAATTTCTTTATAATCGTAATGTATACTGTTTGTAAGGTAATTCTATAAAATTTCAATAAAAAAGCTCTATTTTCCTAAAAATTACAAGAGAAAAGCTTGGATCTTTTGAGTTTTCCGAAGTCCCCTCGCCACCCTCTTGGAAAAGATTTTCCCCACAAATTTCTTTATAATCTTAATGTATGCCATTTGTAAGGTATTTCTATAAAATTTCATTAAAAAAAGCCTCTATTTTCCTAAAAGTTACAAGAGAAAAGCTTGGATCTTTTGAATTTGCCGAAGTCCCCTCGCCACCCTCTTGGAAAAGATTTCCCCCACAAATTTCTTTATAATCGTAATGTATGCCGTTTGTAAGGTATTTCTGTAAAATTTCATTTAAAAAACACTCTATTTTCCTAAAAGTTACAAGAGAAAAGCTTGGATCTTTTGAATTTTTCGAAGTCCCCTCGCCACCCTCTTGGAAAAGAGTTTTCCCCACAAATTTCTTTATAATCGTAATGTATACTGTTTGTAAGGTAATTCTATAAAATTTCAATAAAAAAGCTCTATTTTCCTAAAAATTACAAGAGAAAAGCTTGGATCTTTTGAATTTTCCGAAGTCCCCTCGCCACCCCCTTGAAAAAAATTTTCCCCACAAATTTTTTTATAATCGTAATGTATACCGTTTGTAAGGTAATTCTATATAATTTTATTGAAAAAAAAATCCCATTTTCCTAAAAGTTCCAAACATATATATGTGGCTTTATACCTGTTCCCCATCTCCATCACCGCTTGACAACCGGTGCTGGTTTGTTTACGTCCCCGTATCTAGGCGGCTCGGTAAAAATGACCAACAGAATAAGTATCAGGCTTAAAACAAATAAATATATGGGTTGATCCGTTCGACTGAAACCCCTTCAAGGCGGTGCCCCCGTATGGTCGCTGTCCAATGACTGCAACAAGTACAATGCAAAAGCTCGGAGAGAAAACAAAATCGGAGGTGGTGATGGTTGGGGGGGGGGGTGCAGACTCGTGAAGGTATGCGTGATCAATTCTTGGTAGGATGAAAAGAAAAGGGTCCACATCACGTTTTAAACACCGGTTTTCGTCTGATCACCGATGTGAAGCAACGTGGAGCTTTTAATGCTTAAAAATGGGAGACATTGATAATATTTATTTCTAATACTGTCTTCGCCACGCCTGTTAAATACATTTCATAACATAAGGGACATTTTAACTCGAGTGTCATAGAAAGTACAAAATTGATAATCAAAGAAAAATGAAGCTGGTAATATACAAAAATAGACGTGGCTAGCGCGAGTAAATCGAAACGAATGAGTTAATGGTTATGAATAAATTATCAGACATTATTTTTAGACTTCAGTTATCATTTCTCAACAGCAACATTTAATACCTTTTTGAGTAGCAAAGTAGAACAATATGATAACTGTAACCCAATTTCTTAACCTTGATTTTGCATTCAATGTGCATACAGCCGCAAGCGTGCGCCCACACCCACGAACAGTTCCTGCGTCCCAAATTTCCGACAAGATTGACACAGTTGGAACGAATGCCAAAACACATGCCCACCCACCAACTTCTTGAGCATATTATAAGTTCAAAGATGTTTGCATATATGTTTATACACACATACACACCACGTGTGTGTGTGTGTGTGGGGGGGGGGTTCAAATTTGCAGAAAACTAAAGACGAAGACAAGTGAGCGAACAACAAGCAGGTGTATTAGTTTAACGCTCGGGGAGAATGGAAAAGTCTTTGATGCTTCGAGCCTATGCTCTTTTACAGAAAGAATTGAACGGTAAAAAAGATGGAAAGAGAACGAAAAAAATGGAGAGAAAATGTGTAGAAAGAATTGAAAGGGAAAATAATGGAGAAAAAATGTGTAGGGATGACACATATGCCAAAGTCTTGTGAGTGGATTTGTCAGATTGAAACTGAAAGAAGCCCACTGAACATGAGCTAAGGGAAATAACTCAGGGTGGCCAGTAGAATAAATACATGTAACAAAACTTAATAGAGTTGCTTTAAATACTTGATCTGTTGAAATTATTTTCCCTTTCGGGGAAGACTAAACAAATGTCTAGTGGCAATTGCAATCAACTTCCAATGAGAAGGGGAGATAATCCTGAGAATAAAAAGACAGTTGGATTGTCTTTGATTGGAAAGAAGAAGACAGCTATGGACATGTGTTTCGACTCCAGTAGGCATCATTTGTACATCAAGCGTCCTACTTTGGAGAATGAGATATTTGAGATTATCTCCCCTTCTCCTCATGTATTGTTTTAACTCTTTATCTGACCAGTGTATTACATCTATGAAGGCGCATGGCTTAGTGGTTAGAGTATTTGGCTCATGACTGTAAAGTCATAAATTCCTGGTGACTTGTATCCTTGAGCAAGACACTTTATTTTACATTGCTCCAGTCCACTCAGCTGGCTAAAATGAATTGTATCTGTATTTCAAAGAGCCAGCCATATCACATTCTGTGTCGCACTGAATCTCCCCGAGAACTACATTAAGGGTACATGTGTCTGTGGAGTGCTCAGCCACTTGCACATTAATTTCACGAGCAGGCTGTTCCGTTGATTGGATCAACTGGAGCCCTCATCATCATAACCGACAGTGATTAACCAGCAACATTTTTTGGAATACTTAATCCCTAATGTGGATTTAACATCCTCAAATTGACTATGTATATATTCTTTTATTTGTTTCAGTCATTTGACTGTGGACACGCTGGTGCAATGCCTTCAGTTGAGCAAATCGACCCCAGGACTTATTCTTTGTAAGCCTACGTCTTATTCCGCCGGCATCTTTGGCCGAACCGTTAAGTTACGGACACGTAAACACACCAACATTGGTTGTCAAGTGATGGTGGGGGATGGGGGTGGGCAAACACAGACATACAAACATACACACGCACACACACACATATTTATACTTATATATATATATATATATATATATATATATATATATATATATATATATATATATATATATATATATACGATGGGCTTCTTTCAGTTTCTGTCTACCAAATCAACTCACAAGTAAAAAACACTTGCCCAAGGTGCCACGCAGTGGGATTGAACCTGGAACCATATAGTTGAGAAGCAAGCTTCTTACCACACGGTCACACTTATAAATGTTTTCCATTCTCTTGGTATAAGTCCAAGTATGTAGGCTGCTGGTTTCAAGGTAAGACACCCGCTGTGCTGATGACACACAATTGGGTAGAAACGTGTAACGACAGCTGTCCTTTTTGTCTCCTATTACATTGCATTTTCCTTAGCGGCATAACAGTGTGGGAGAATTTGTGATTGCTGAGATTATCTCCCCTTCTCATCTGGAATTGGTTAAAACGACAAGACACAATTGTACAGAAGACAACTTCAATAAACGAAGTCAAAACAGCCCTCTCCCTACGGCGTATGTGTGTGCATACATATATATGTGCATACACACATATATATTTGCACACACACATGCATATATATATATATATATATATATATATATATATATATATATACATAAATACACATACACACACGCATACACACATATATACATACATATACACGCATGCATACACACACATATATAAGTACACACATATTTACAGCCATTTATTCAAAGACCACCAAATATATTTGAAGTAGTAAAATGTAAACAAACAATCGTTAATAATCGGAAATAATCGCTAATAATCGGCAAGTGGCCCACAATGAGAGTGAAATTGAAAATTCCTGGTATAAATCGGGCTTCATCTTTTAGAAATAGCAGCCAAATCTCCCGTTAAATAGTATCAAATTGAAAATAAAAGGAACTACACTTTAGATACAGGTTTCTTGATTAGTCTGAAATATATATATATACAGGATGACCAAAACTGGATTGTCTCTAATTATAGGTCTACTGGGTCACGCAATGGCCTAGGGCTAAACGACCTGTCAAAATGGTGGATCGGTATATGGGCGCTCGAATGCTAGACATAACAGTTAAATCTTCAGATGCTACTAAAAGTACAGGATGGTCAAATATGGGACGAAGGTAAAGAATATGCACACCCGGTGTTTAGGGTTAGGGTTTAGGGTCAGGGTTAGTTTTAGGATTAGGGTTTAGGGTTACGCCGAAAACGGGTGGCGTGCGTATTCTTTACCTCCGCCCAAATATGGAATGTCTTTGATCATAAGTTTGCTTGATCAGGATTGACCGAGGGTTAAACAGCAACAACAACAACAACATCGAACATGTTAAACCATTGGACAACAGGGAGCCTTCTACGTGGTCATCTGAAGTGGTTAAAATAACAGCCAAATTTCATTTATCGTCACAAAAAAAAATAATAAATAAAAGGACACATTGAATAATGTAGTCCTAGATACACATGCACTATGGTTGAATAAAAGACGAGAAGGTCATAACTAAAGCGCCTTTCATCACAGGTCGGGGTAATCAGAACTGTCTTTGAAGGGGAGTTTGTTAAACACGAACTACTACTACTACTACTACTACTACAGTTGTAAATAACTGTTAAGAAAAGACAGTATAAAGGAGATGGTCACGGTGGGAACACATCTTTGATCATTGGTCTAAGAACAATTAAATGCAGCCAAGTTAACAAGGGAACCTGTAGGAGGACACTCGAGACGCTAGAAACGGCAGCCAAAAAAATCGTCTTATGTCACAGTTAAAGGACATGTAACTTGAAGAATTCGGTCGTGGATTCTTTCGCTTACATATAGGGAAAATATATGAGATGGTCACATCTGGATTGTCTCTGATTGTAGTTTTGCATTTAAATATATATATATATATATATATGTATATACATATACATATATATATATATATATATATATATATATATATACATACACACGCACACATGCATGTATATACATGCATATACAGAGAGATGATTTATACACACATACACGTATATACATCTATCTATCTACACCTCTCTCTCTCTCTTTATATATATATATATATATATATATATATATATATATATATATATATATATAAGTGGTAGGTTTGCCTCGATTCTTCAGGGGTAGTCTGAAGCATCCAAGCAACCAGGGGATGTTTATATATTTACATATATTTACATACATACATGTGTGTGTACGTGCGTGTGTGCATACATGCAATATACACGTCTAATATACAATAAATATACATTAGTGTATACATACATCATTGGCAGCACACATCTGGATGATCTTCAGGACAGCTTCTTTAACATAATAACGTCCATCTCCTCCAACAACCAGGGTGGAGTTTTTCAGCTTATCCCCCAGGGCCGCAGTCAACATCGACTGTATAAAGTTCTCGGTATAGTTCTCTTCCATATACACCTTCACAGGTTTGCGGAGGCCGCTTGTTCCCGGTTTTTGACCGTCAAACGGCTTGGTGATCACCGTTGAAACCTCCAGGGCCATGTTGAGCTGTGTCTGTGTTTCAAGGGATTTTTTTCCTCCGGTTTTTTAATGGTCTCTCTTGGAGTATAGAGTCGCGACTGTAGCTTGGGATGCGAGTGGTGTGCAGTGGAAGTATATAAGCCGACTGGAAATTAAAACCAAAGAAAATTAAATGAAACAAACCAAAACTAATGCTGATCTGATGGAATTGGCACAGTCTTAACGGCCTTACTTCGACGCTGTTTCTGCGTTTTTTGGATGGAATAAAGGAGGAAAAAAAGAAAGAGAGGAAAGTCTGCGACAGAAACAGACAAATTCCTTCTCGATTGGTAGCGTGATAGATACAGTTAAGATCTATCTATCTATGTATATATATATATATATATGTTAAAGTATGTATAAATAGATAGGAAGGTATAGTGGAATTACATAGCTGCTACGACACTGTATAAGAAAGATAGAGAGAGGGGGAAATGAGAGTAATAGAGGTAAAGGGAGGGGCGGATGAAGGAGGCAGAGGAAGAGGAGAAGAAAAATGTAAGAAAGGAACGATAGGCAGAGAGAGAGAGAGAGAGATAAAAACAAAGAGAGAGAGTACGAGTGTAAATGGGAGAGAGGGGGAGAGGGAGAGGCAGGCGTGCTCTTATTACCAACAATAGAAAAAGATCGACGGCGGTGACGACCTTGAACCCAAACCCTCAAGGACGGTCGCGCACGCATCCGCCATACGCACGCGCAAGATAACATGATTATTAAAAAATGTGTGTGTTGAGATATGTAAATGTATACATATATATAAACATTGTTGGAAGTTAATTTAGATACGAAAATTATTAATTATTGTTAAATTCAATCAATATCTGTTGTGAAATAGAAAAGGATCCCAGATTTTATTGTGTTCGTGTGAATTTTTACCGATTTATCTGTCTCTCTGTGTGCTTTGTCTGTCCGTCTGCCTACCTGTCTGTCTGTCTTCATGGCTCTATCTATCTATCTATCTATCTATCTATCTATCTATGTATCTATCTATCTGTCTGTCTGTCTATCTGCATGTCTCTATCTATCTGTCTATTTGTCTGTCTCTCTATCTGTCTGTCTATTTCTCTTTACTCTTTACTCTTTTACTTGTTTCAGTCATTTGACTGTGGCCATGCTGGAACACCGCCTTCAGTCGAGCAAATCAACCCCAGGACTTATTCTTTGTAAGCCTAGTACTTATTCTATCGGTCACTTTTACCGAACCGCTAAGTTACGAGGACGTAAACACACCAGCATCGGTTGTCAAGCGGTGTTGGGGGGACAAACACATACACACACGTACATATATGTATATACATATATACGATGGGCTTCTTTCAGTTTCCGTCTACCAAATCCACTCACAAAGACACATATAATATATATATATATATATATGATTGACCGTTGACTGAACACTATTCAATTTTTTTTCTCCGTGTTTTTCTCCTTGTCTCCGTATTCTTTCTGTTGAAGAGCGTAGCTCGAAACGTCAAAGACTTTCCGTATTCCCGAGCGTCATACTAATATATACTTTTGTTATTTACACCACCTGTCCTCGTCTGTTGTTATTATTTGTATATTCTCCCATATGTATATATATATGTATATATATATGTATATATATATATATATATATATGTATATATATATATATATATATATGTATATATATATATAACGTGAGAGAGTTAGGGGTTGGGGGTTCAACCCACTAAGGGATAGTAATGAATTCAACGGGATACACCGTCTGCAAGTAGTTGGGTTCAGCATATTATCCTACATTTTCTAATTGTTATATATATATATATATATATATATATATAAACACATGGGTGAGCACGTAAGTGCAAAACAAGGTGAGAGAAAAAATAGTGCTCAAATACCAAAGGCAGAGTAATACACTTTTTTTATTAGAGCTGCAAAATTATCACAGAACTGTTACTCAGAGTTTCACATTCCCATTCATCGAACAGCTGTGATAAATACTATTTATATATACATATATATATATATATCATCATCATCATTTAACATCTGTTGTCCATGCTGGCATGAATTGGACAGGTTGACTGGGCTAGCACGCTGGAAGGCTGCACCAGATTCCAGTCTGATTTGGTATGGTTTTCTATGGTTGGATGCCCTTCCTGACACCAACCACTTCAAGAGTGTAAGGGGCGCGTTTACGTGCTACCTGCACGAGTGCCATTTGTGTGACACTGGGATGCGTTTACATGCCACTGGCACAGGTGCCAATATTCTGTTGAGAACATAGTAGAGTACAGTATAAAGATCGTCCACCTTCAGATTTCACCCTGTGCTATCCTGTAGAAGTATCATACGTACTTCCAGGTTTGCATTTGGGCATCTGTTGTGTTTGAATAGATAACTGAAAGAACTTAGAGTCAACAAGGAGTATTCCCAACCATACTCCTTGTTGATTCCAAACTTTTTCAATTATATATACATACATACATACATACATACATATATATATATATATATATATATATATATACATATATATATACCTTTCGAGCGTGATCGTTACCAGTGTCGCCTTCCTGGCATTTGTGCCGCAGTTTCGCCTTCCTGGCACTTGTGCCGCAGCCTTGCATTCCTGGCACGTGCAAAAAACATTCGCGCAAGGTTGCCAGTGCCCCTGCAGGTGACACGTAAAATACACCACTTTGAGCGTGGCCGTTGCCAGTACCGCCTGACTGGCCCTCGTGCCGGTGGCACGTAAAGCACCTACTACACTCTCTGAGTGGCTGGCGTTAGGAAGGGCATCCAGCTGTAGAAACTCTGCCAAATCAGATTGGAGCCTGGTGTAGCCATCTGGTTCACCAGTCCTCAGTCAAATCGTCCAACCCATGCTAGCATGGAAAGCGGACGTTAAACGATGATGATGAGGATGATATATACATATGTGTGTGTGTGTGTGTATATATATATATATCATCATCATCGTTTAAAGTCCGTTTTCCATGCTGGCATGGGTTGGACGGTTCGACTGGGGTCTGGCAAGCCAGGAGGCTGCACCAGGCCCCAATCTGATCTGGCAGTGTTTCCACAGCTGGATGCCCTTCCTAACGCCAACCACTCCGTGAGTGTTGTGGGTGCTTTTTACGTGCCACCAGCACAGGCCAGGGGAACTGGCATCAACCATGACTGGATGGTGCTTTTTACGTGCTACTGGCACAGGGGTCAGAATTACAATTTCCATTTGATTGTAATTTGATATTGATGTTGATGTTGATGTACTTGAGTCAATTGGTCTCCTCAAGCATGGCATGTCGCCCTATGATCCAAGGTAGTTTTGAGTGGGCTGGTTATGCAACGCTGGTGTGGTTACAGCTGTGAACTCACTTTATTTGCAGGGTCTTCTCAGTCACAGAATACCTCCAGAGGTCTCGGTCTTTTGTCATTGCCTCCTTGAGGCCTCATGTTCGAAGGTCATGCTTCACCACCTCATCCCATGTCTTCCTGGGTTTCCCTCTACCCCGGATTCCTTCAACTGTTTGGGAGTGGCACTTCTTCACACAGCTCTCCTTGTCCATCCACAGTACATGACCATCCCAATGCAAACATCTCTCTTGCATGCCACATTTGATGCTTCATATGCCTAACATTTCTCTCAGGGTGCTTACACTCTGTCGTGTGTGCACACTGACATTACACATCCAGTGGATCATGCTAGCTTTATTTCTTTTGAGCCTACGCATGTCTTCAGCAGTCACAGCCCATGTTTCACTGCCGTGAATCATGGCAGTTCGCACACATGCATCGTACAATCTACCTTTCACTCTGAGCGAGAGGCCCTTTGTCACCAGTAGGGGTAGAAGCTTTCTGAACTTTTCCCAGGCTATTCTTATTCTAGTGGTAACACTCTCTGAGCATCCACCCCCACTACATACTTGGTTACCTAAGTAGCAGAAGCTATCAACTACTGCTAGTTTCTCTCCCTGGCATGTGATAGAATCTGTTTTCTGAATACTTGTGGTGTTTATTGCCCCTGTGCATTGGCCGCACATGAAAGCTATCTTCCCAGTTAATCTTCCTTTGATGTTGCTGCACCTCTTATGTGTCCATAGCTTACACTGGGTATATCTTATGGAGTTTCTACGTACACCTTTTCTACAGATTGAGCAGGGCCACCTACCTGAAGGGGTGTGTGATGTGTTCGCCTTCCCACTTACTAGAACTTTGGTGTTTGCAACATTGACTCTAAGGCCCTTCATTTCACGTTGCTCCCATCCATCAGCTGGCAAAAATGAAGTAATCCTGCGAAGGACTGGCGTCCTATCCAGGTAGGGAATATATACGCTATGGGAGCCAGGAAACCGACTCTTATGAGTCGGTGTGACTCAGGAAGGTAACTTTACGTATTACAAGTGCTGGCAAGGCTGTTATTCCTGTTAATAACATAACTGGTATTCTCTGAGGCAGCAGAATGGTGAGCATGCCAGGCGAAATGCTTAGCGGCATTTCATCTGACTTTATATTCTGAGTTCAAATTCCCCCAAAGTCTCCACTTTGCCTTTCAGCCTTTCAGGGTCAATAAATTAAGTACCAGTAAAACACTGGGGTTGATGTAATTGACTCACCCCCTCCCCCCAAATTTCTGCCCTTGTGCTAAAATTCGAAACCAATATACAATACATGAGGCACATTATACTGAATACTTTTTCTCAGTCTTTTCTAAAAACATCTCCAGGCAAAGTTTCCTCAAAGAGTTTTCTTGAAATGTCATTTTCTCAAGACATTCTTGACAAAAAATTTAAGCACTCTTCAGTCACGGTTGATCGACATTTGTTCTTTACAAAGAAATGCTTTTTGAAATACCTGCCTACATACCTGTTAATGTTTCTAAAGAGGATTCATAGTCCTTTCATTGAAACCTTCATGCTTCATCCATTCTCAAAGAACTGACCTGGAAGATTTTCAAGCATAAGCTTACATTCACCCAAGATTTGTATTTTATTGAACATGGTCATGGATGGGTTGTTTTCTGTTGCTAAAAATGTTAAAAATCTCTCACAGATTTTCCTGTCATAACAGTTACAGTTCACTCGACTGATGCAGAATTAGGTCAAAGTAGCCATCTATATATCATACTCAATGACATGGCTACGTGGTACGAAGTTTGCTTCCCAACCACATGGTTCTGGGTTCAGTCCCATTGGGTGGTACATTCAGCTAGGAAATTTTAAGAAGCCCATTGTGTGTGTGTGTGTGTGTGTGTGTGTGTATATACATATACATACACACACACATATACATATATATAGCGTAGGTGTGTGGTAAGAAGTTTGCTTCCCAACCACATGGTTCTAGGTTCAGTTTCAGTCCCATTGAGTGGAACATTAAGCTAGTGTTTCTTGCTTTGATCCATTGTAACCACTTTACGAAAGTATAAAATCTCATTGTTATTTTAAAGTTGGTTTCTTTTGTTGCTTATACGAATGAACACGCGACACATTATATTGGGTTGGTGCATAATTATTGCGGATTTTTTTTCTACAAATTTTATTCAACAAAAACAGTAACATCACGTAACAAAAACATCTTTAAATAATTATTCCGGACCATATTCACCATCTACTTCAATTACTGCTTCCCATTTGCTTGGCAGACGGTCAGACCGTCATTTAAATAGTTTTTGTTAAATATTATTATTGTTTTTGTTGAATAAAATTTGTTGAAAAAAAGCTGCAATAATTATGCACCAACCTAATACAATGATAGACATGATTCTTTTTTAGCAAACCCAAGAGAGATTTTTCCATCGTAAAAATTCTTTTAATGGTTTCAGTCGTGGGACAGCGGCCATGCTGGAGTACCGGCTATATTTTTTTCAGTTTTGTTATCGCATTATGGCTGGAAGTTGCTCTATGATTGAATGTCTCCTTGGATAGCTGGCTGATCTGATATCGACGTTAGGCGATTTTTAAAATAAATGTTTTGATAGGAGTCCCTTTCTTATTTCTAATTTCTTTTGGTTAGCATTTAAACAATTGAGGACCTCTAAATATCAGACTGGTACAACAATGTTTTTGCTCGTGATTTCGAAAGTGGTATATTTGGAAGAACCATTGCTGATTTTTTTAAATGTTGCACCACTTTGAATGCCACCAACAGTAGGCTCGCCTCCGTTTCAAAGGTGTTTGATTTTCACCTCTTAAGATCTTCCCAATATAACAGAAAACCGAAATAATAACATATTCCTCTCCCATAATTTAGGGGTAGCATAGAAATTTTTCTAATGCAAGGGGAATAACTTCTGAAAAGGATTTTTTGTTGTCTTCTAGAACTTACCTCCCTTAGATGAAATTAAAATTAAAGGGAGAGAAAAATACTTAATGACCAGATTAAATATCCTCAATATTTAATAGAATAACTACTACTACTACTACTACTACGATTACTACTACTACTACCACCACCTCCACCACCATCATTTAAATCTTAAAAATAAATAAATTTAATTTGTTAGGGTTTACCACAATGAGGTGGAGGCGCAATGGCCCAGTGGTTAGGGCAGCGGACTCGCGGTTTCGATTCCCAGACCGAGCGTTGTGAGTGTTTATTGAGCGAAAACACCTAAAAGCTCCACGAGGCTCCGGCAGGGGATGGTGGCGAACCCTGCTGTACTCTTTCACCACAACTTTCTCTCACTCTTTCTTCCTGTTTCTGTTGTGCCTGTAATTCAAAGGGCCAGCCTTGTCACACTATGTCAAACTGAATATCCCCGAGAACTACGGTAAGGGTACACGTGTCTGTGGAGTGCTCAGCCACTTGCACGTTAATTACACGAGTAGGCTGTTCCGTTCATCGGATCAACTGGAACCCTCGACGTCGTAAGCGACGGAGCGTCAACAACCACTGATGTAGATCAAAATCCTTATTTTGCTAGATTTACCTCCCTTTGACCATTAATTTGTATTTCTATACGATCTATAATAGGTAATTAGTCTTTTCATTTCTCAAACCTCTAATTTGTTTTTCTATTTGATGAAACAGCATCGTAAGTATGTAGTCACTTAATATCCTAGGTTGTTGTTATTATTATCATTATTATTATTATTATTATTATTATTATTATTACTATTATGGTATTTCTGAAGATATCTCTTCTAACATTTGCTAATCTGTTTTCATCTAGATTTCGTCTGCTAGCTGGATTTCGGCTCCTCCAAATTCTGTAGGAGTTTGCGGTGTGTTTCTCTTGGGTTGGCCTACTTAATGCAAATTAATAAGCGTATATTATTCTTTATATTCTTCCCGGTTCCATTTAGTTCTTTTACATTTTGATTTTGTGGTCGTTGTGGTGGTGAACTTTGGGGGCTTAATTTGAGACAAATCCCGTTTAAGTGACCTTCCAGGTTCGTATTCGGGGAAGATTATTATTATTTAGTGAGAGAGCAGTGCATGCCATCAAAGTGACACTGGGCTAAAATATACGAAGCCCAATATACCCATCATGACTACCCATCTGATAAGGGTACACCAGGCACATGCATCACAACCATATCTGCGTGATATGGTGATCTCATACCAAGATAAATAGCGCATGACCTTGCAGGTGGGGTCCAATTAGAATTTTCTTCGGGTCGAGTAGCCCATCCAGCTCAAAAAGTCTCTGAATAAGGTTTGTTTAAGGATGTTGAGCAAAACACCCATGTTTCCAGAGGTGAATTATTCACACCCCAAAGAATTCCTCTCAACATATGGCTATGATGCTCTCCCATAACTTCTGCTCATGATCAGAGATGCACATATCGTCAGCTACCAAGGGACATGCTCAACTGGTTAAGGTCAAACAACTGACAAGCAAATCTGTGGTATTCAGCAGAATATTTGCTGAAGCCCATCTTTTTATACCAAGACAAAACAATGTACATGATAACACTTCCAATTCAATTATATTAATTTAACATGGAATATTATTATTATTATTATTATCCTAGGTAACAATTGACGATTAATTTGTATTTCTGCAAGATCTATAATAGGTAATTGTTCTTTTCAATTCTTTTCTTCTTGAAAAACCTCTAACGGTTTTTTATTTGATGAAACAGCGTCGTAAGTATGTCGTCATTTAATATCCTAGGGTAACAATTGTACTTTGTTACTCTACTATAAAACGGTTTTCTTAACCGATATTGCAAGCAGTTTCAATAGGTTCATGTCGCAACAACCTGATTAGAACTTCTCTATATACATGTAATTTTTTCTCAAATAATAATGTTGTCTATTGTGAAATAATGTAACTTGGCCCTGAAGAGATGGAAGGCCCTAATTTCTTATCTCAGACAAGAGTAAGTCGGGATCTTGCATCGAAATGCGCATAGGATAATAAACAAGTTTTATTAATATATTGGATTGCGTCATGGCTCTTATTTCAATGGATATATATATATATATATATATGCAGTGAAGCAATTAGCTGACCCCTAATTATAATTATGTTTATAATTATAGAATATTTGTATAATTTTACCTATAAAGGTTATTTTAATATACCGATCTACTTGGTAAAAATATTAATTAATTGATTGATTAATTAATTAATTTTACCCTTTTATTATTAATTTGAAACTCAGCTTGCGAAGACTTATTGGGGCAAGCGAAAGCAAAATCGGGATAGCACCTGTGCCCACCGTCGCCTTTCTGGCACTTGTGCCCGTGACATGTGTAAGGATTTTTGAGTGAGATCGTTGCCAGTGCCCCTGGACTGGCTCTTGTGCAGGTGGCACATAAAATACACCATTTTGAGCGTGGCCGTTGCCAGTACTGCCTGAGTGGCCTTCGTGCCAGTGGCACGTAAAAGCACCCACTATACTCTCTGAGTGGTTGGCGTTAGGAAGGGCATCCAGCTGTAGAAACTCTGCCAAATCAGATTGGAGCCTGGTGTAGCCATCTGGTTTCACCAGTCATCAGTCAAATCGTCCAACCCATGCTAGCATGGAAAGCGGACGTTAAATGATGATGATGATAAAGACATATATATATATAGACATGCATACAAACATACATATGCACACACATATATTCATACATACGCACACATACATATGTATATACATACATATATGTTGTGTGAGAGAGAGAATGAAAGAGCAAGTGTTGAAGTAGTAAAGCTTACAATGAGGAGGAGGAGAAGGAGGAGGAAGATGAGGATGAGGGGTAGAAAAGTAAATCACGGAGTTTTAAGCACCGAGGTGGCGGTGGAAGAGCAGGCAATAGTTACTTAGAAAAGGAGAGGAGGAGATGGTGGATGGCCAGTTACTCAGGTATACACGTGCACATGGATGGATGTATGAATGTATTCACGTGTCCCTCTGTATCTATTTATATACACATGTATATATGTGTGTGTGTGTGTGTGACGTCTGTCTGAATGTATGTGTGTATATGTATACATATATATATATGTGTATATTATACTCACACATGCATACACATATATACACATATCTATCAATATATATATACATGCATACATACATTATATATATATATATATATATATATGCACACATACGCACATATATACACATATATATATATACATATATATATACGCATGCATACACATATACACACACACATATCTATCAATATATATATATACATGCGTACATACATATATATATATATATACATGCATACATACACACACACACACACACATATATATATATACGCACACATACATACACACATATATATATATATACATATACACACACATGCATACACATACACATATATGCACACACATACACATGTACACTGATACCCCCCCCCCACATGACCACCCCTGTCAATAAACTATATTCCACATTGCTCTCAATAATACAGAAAAACAATGATGTCATAACAACTGTTTAACATCTCATGGGATTGGGAAGAGTGCGGAATGGTGGTGGTGGTGGTGGTGGTAGTGGTGGGGGTGGTCGTGATGGTCGATGGTCGTGTGTAGTAGTGTTAGTGGTGGTGGTGGTAGTAATGGCGATGGTGGTGGCGATGGTGGTGGTGGCGGTGGTGATGGGGGTAGTGGTGGTACTGGCGGTGATGATGATGATAGTGGTGATGGTGGTGGTGGCGACAGTGGCAACTGTGGTGGTGGTGGTGATGGACATGGTGATGGTGGTCGTTGTGAAGATGGTGGTGTCGGTGATGGTGGTGGAAGTCATTGTATTGTGGTCATAAGTGGCGCTAGTGATGGCGACAGTGGTGGTTCGGTGGTGGTGGTGACAGCGGAGGAGGTTCTATTGCAGATAATAGCAGAGACAGGGATGGCGGCAGTGGTGGTGGTGGTAGTGGTGGAGGTTGTGGTATTGTTATCAGTGATATTGATGGTGTGTGTGTGTGGTGTTAGTGGTGGTGGTGGTGGTGGTGTTGGTGGTGGTGGTGGTGGTGGTGGTGGCGATAGTCATGTTTTTTTTATTTCTTGTTATTTATCATTTGCCTTTTCTCATCCATTCTCTCTATTGTATTGTGTGTGTGTGAGAATGTGTATGTGTGTGTGTGTATGTACATGTGAGTGTGTGTGTGTGTGTGCAGCGGACTTGAGGGGAGGTAGGAAGGAGAGATTAGTGGAAGGGGGGGGTTGATCAAAAAGAAGAGAATTAAAACATGAGAAAAGTGTTTGTTTGTGTGTGTGTATGTTTATGTATTTGTGTGTGTCTATGCAAGTATGTATGTATGCATATATGTTATGTATGTCCATGTGTGTGTGTGTATGTGTGCGTGTAAATGTATGTATTTATGCATTTATGTATACATGTATGTGTGTGTACATGTGTGTGTACAAGTGTGTGTGTGTATATATGTATGTATTTATGTATTCATGTATGCATGTGTGTATGTATGTGTATGTATGTGTGTGTGTATATATGTATGTATTTATTTATTTATGTATGCATGTGTGTACGTATGTGTGTGTATAGAGGTGTGTGCACTCACACATGAATGTTTACATATATATACATACTTATATATACATGTAAATGTATGTCCTGGAAAATAAAAATGTGAAGATGAATGCATTGAGATATAGACAATAGTGAATAGAATGTTGAGGATGAGAGAGAGAGAGGGGGGGAATGAGTGAGAGTGGAGGAAAGTAGGGGAGTGAGAGAGAGAGACTGGGAAATAGACAGAGAAGAAGGAGAGGGAGAAAGAGAAAAGAGGAAGAATGAGAGTAAAAGAGAGAGAAAGGTGAGAGACAGGAAGAAAAAGAAAGCAAGAGAAAAGAAGAGAGAGATCAAGAAAGAGAGAGAGAGGAAATGAGAGAAGGAAAGAGAGGAGAGAGTGAGGAAAAGACAAAGAGAGAAGAAACAGATAGATAGATAAATAGATAAATATATATATATATATATATATATATATATATATATATAGATAGATAAATATATATATATATATATAGATAGATAAATATATATATATATATATATATATAGATAGATAAATATATATATATATATATAGATAGATAAATATATATATATATATATATATATATAGATAGATAGATAAATATATATATATATATATATATATATATATATAGATAGATAAATATATATATATATATATATATATATATATATATATATAGATATATATATATATATATAGATAGATAAATATATATATATATATATATATATATATATATATATATATATATATATATATATAGATAGATAGATAGATAGATAAATGGACAAACTGATAGAGTGAGAGGTAGAGATAGAGACAGAGAGATAGAGAGAGTTGATAGATAGAAAGAGAGAGAGAGGGGGTGGAGGGAAAGGGAAAGAGAGAAGTTGAGATAATATTCTGTTATCGGAATCCAGAATGCAATCTGTATATTTTCCTTATTCTCTTTTGTGTCACTTTTGAATTGTCGGTTCTTTTGTGTGGTTTTGGTAAACCATTCTTCTCTCTCTTTCTCTCTCGTTTTCTCTCTCTCTCTTTCTCTTTAATTGCTCCATACTTAAACAATTCACCAGCTTCTCTCTCTCTCTCACTCTTGTCTTTGTCTCTTTTCTCTACATCTCTCTCCCTCTTTCTCTCTCCTTCATCCTATCTCTGTTTCTCTCTCAATATCTCTGTTTCTCTCTTTTGCACTATATTATATTCCTGTCTGTCTGTCTCTCTCTCACATTTGCCTTACTATCTCTTTACCTACTACTCCCTTGTTCTTTCTCTCTCTCTCTCTCTCTCTCTCTCTCTCTCTATATATATATATATATATATATATATATATATATATATATATATCTCACTTAACTATGCCCCCCTGCCTTTCAATTTCTCTCTCTTACTTTACAATGTTTCTTTTCTCCCTCTGCCTCAGTAACTCTCTTTCACACTTCACTATATCTCCTCCTTCTCTCTCTCTCTGACACACACACACACACACATCCTCAAAATTAGATTTTCTGTTCACTCCTCCTCTTCAACACATAAGGTCAGATTCTCCATTATCACTATTTCTTCTTCTTCTTCCTCTGTAAACTCCTCTCTCTCTCTAAATATTTATGTATTAAAATATTCATGAATATATCTATCCAACTTTGTGTCCATCCATCCACTCATTCTGTCTACCTGTCTGTCTATCTATCTATCCATCTATCTGTGTCTATCTATCTATTTATCTATCTATCTGTCTATTTATCAATCAATCAATCTATCTATAGGTCCAAGCATGGCTGTGAAGTTAAGAAGTTTCCTTCCCAACCATATGGTTTCAGGTTCAATTCCTTTTCATAGCACCTTGGGTCTTTTTTCTACTTTATCCTTCACAGTGCAAACCACAAAACAAAAAAAAAAAACCTGGATAATGATCTTAGTGCCTCCTGTAGAGTTGGCCCATATACTGAGCAGCAAAACCTATCCAACCCTCCAGGTTTTGTGTGCCATGTCTTCTTGGGTGATATCTATCTGGTGACAGCTATTATTTTGCTGCTGTCTTGGGCATTCATGCTCCTGGCAGTTGGAAAACAAGATCTTCAAGTCTCCCTATTCTTTCCTACCATAATCTCTTGCAGGTTATGCAGATTGACTCAGGACTTCAATATATTATTTGCATTATTTACATTTGACGGATATTTCTCCTCATCTTGTTTGTTGTTAACACAACGTTTCAGCTGATATACCCCCCAGCCTTCATCAGGTGTCTTGGGGAAATTTCGAGCCTGGGTTCTCATTCCTAAGATATTTTTCAATGTTATTATTATTATTATTATTATTAGTAAGGTCACTGTCTGGAATCGAACTCGGAATCTTGGGGATAGTAGCCCGTGCTCTTAACCACTACGCCATAAGCCCGTGGGGCGTAGTGGTTAAGAGCGTGGGCTACTAACCCCAAGATTCCAAGTTCGATTCCAGGCAGTGACCTAAATACTACTAATAATAATAATAATAATGATAATAATAATAATAATAATAACAACAACATAAAAAAAATACCTTAGGAATGAGAACCCAGGTTCGAAATTTCCCCAAGACACCTGAAGAAGGCTGGAGGGTATATCAGCCAAAACGTTGTGTTAATAACAAACAAGATGAGGACAAATATCCGTCAAATGTAAATAAAGTACATCTCTTAAATATAGAACTGTACCTTCAATATATTATGCTATTATAGGAGGGAACCAGTGGGAGAGGTAGACCCAGGAACACATGAGATGAGATGGTGAAGCATGATCTTCAAATGTCGGGCCTCTTGGAGTTGATGATAAGTGACTGAGACCTTTGGTGCTTGAGAAGACTCGTCAAGCCAAGTGAAATTGTAGTAGTGGCCATTGCCAGTGTTATGTAAATGACATGTAAAAAGCACCCATTACACTCTTGGAGTGGTTGGCATTAGGAAGGGCATCCAGCTGTAGAAACCATGCCAAATCAAACTGGAACCAGGTGCAGCTATCTGGCTTACCAGTTCCAGTTAAACCGTCTAAGCTAGTGGCTCCCAAACTTTTTTGGGCTGCTGTGGGAGGGTGGGAATAAAATAAGAACCAGCTAAGCACTGGGGATGATGTATTCAAAGTAACCCCATCTCCTGAACTTATTGGCTTTGTGTCAGAATTTGAAAAACAATATCCTGGGAAAACACGGCTGGACATGCAGGAATCTTTACCTTGTTTGGAAAACAGATGAGAGTTGATGACAGGAAAGGCATCCAGCCATAGGAAATCTGCTGCAAATTCTGTCCAACCTATGCAACCATGGAAAAGTGGATGTGGCTTTGTGTGTAAGGAGTTTGTTTCCCAACCACATGGTTCCGGGTTCAGTCCCACTGCGAGGCACCTTGGGCAAGTGTCTTCTACTATAGCCTCAGGCCAATCAGAGCCTTGTGAGTGGATTTGGTAGATGGAAACTGAAAAGAAGCTTGTTGTGTATATATATATAAATATATGTATGTATGTATATTTATGTGTGTGCTTTTATGACCGTGTTTGTTGCCGCCACCGTCGCTTGACAACCGATGTTGGTGTGTTTACATCTCTGTAACTTAGTGGATCGGCAAAAGAGACCAACAGAATAAGTACCAGGCTTACAAAGAATAAGTCCTGGGGTCGATTTCTCCGACTAAAAGGTGGTGCTCCAGTATGGTCACAGTCAAATGACTGATACAAGTAAAAGAATTTGATGATGACGAAGGGGAAGTCATTTCCAGTGACTTTGATATCAAAAGGATTAAGATTACGAAACGAAAATGACTGAATTGTTTTTTTATTTTCGACCATTTATGTCCTTGTGAAGGTTTAGATCTTAAAACACTCGCCTGTCGCTACCATCAATTAAGATGGCTGTCTCTGTTGGAATTTTCTTCTCAGATGACTTGTTCTTTATAGTTCACGCTAAAATGTCAATGTTTCCTTGGTTTTATCCTCTAAAATGTCAAGGTTTTCTAAAGTTTTAGATTATTAACCCTTTCTTTACCATATTTCTCTTGAAACTCACTTTGTTTTTGGTTAAGTTTGAAAACAATGAAGAATTTACTAAACTTTCATTTTGAAAATAACGAAAGATTTAGTAGAATAACTTTGGTCTTATTAAGCTGGCGTCTGGAACAAAAATTAATATGAAATTTTGAAGGAAGGTTTTCATTTAGATGACTTTAACCCTTTTGTTACCATATTCCTGTTGAAATACACAGAGTTTGTTTCAATTAATTTTGAAAATAACGAAGAATTATGAAATTTTGATGGAATGTTTTAACTTAGATTATTTTAAAACCAGAAATTTGCATCTCAGAACTAGGAGTGATGTCAGGTGGGTTGGTACCAAAAGGGTTTTAATAATAACACTGGACAACAAAGATTTCGCTGCTGGGGTAAAAGCATGTGTTTTAGGCTAAATCGAGGATGCTGATTCCGGACTCAGAATTGTTCTAACATGTCAGGATTTTGAGTTATGCGCATGCACAAGATTATAATTATACTTTCAGCTAGATATAAGCTGTATTATAAAATTTGCTAAAATGAACGTGGTCTTAATTCGAAATAAAATAAATAACAGCAGTAAAACAAATGTTGAGAAAGTTCATTAGATGGTGCTTATGTATTGTGTGCAATGTCAAATACGTCAGTTTGTTCTTGGTAGCTCTCAGTGTCGTTTGCACTGCCGTCACATGTGGTATGTGTATCTCTCACTCTGCGTGATTACTGTTTTAACTGTATTCATTGTGTTAGATCATGACGAGGAGAGACTGTGTGAATCTCCCAGACAATTTTTGTTATGTCTGTGGAAAATTTGCTCCATGTGACCAGCGGAAGAACATTGCCACCAAATTAAAAACTGCCTATAAATATTATTTCGAGTGTAAAGTTGGGGACCAAGACAAGAGGTGGGCACCTCATATATGCTGTGGCTGAATGGCTTACACAGTGGCTGAATGGAAAACAGAAGGGAATGCCTTTTGCTGTACCAATGGTATGGTGTGAGCCAGTCAATCATGTCTCTGATTGTTACTTTTGCGTGACTAATATTAGGGGTTTCTCAAAGAAGACTGAAGCAGAATTGTGTATGCAGATTGTAAGTCAGCTCTAAAACCGGTCCTACATGACTTCGAGAACCCTGTCCCAGTTCCCCTCTCACATGCTTCACCTGAAAATCTTGACACGTCGCCCAATGAACCCCCTGACTCTCCTATCAATGAAGAGTACCTAGGTGATTTTAAGAAAATGAGCCAGGCTAGTTTAATGAAGAATATTTGAATGATTTAGTAAGAAACTTAGCATTGTCAAAGGAGAGGGCGAAAGTTTTCGGATCCAGACTACAACAACGGAATCTCCTACAGCAAGGTTCAAAAATTTCCATTTTCTGTTCTCGTCATAAAAGTTTATCTGTGTTTTGCAAGCAAGAAAATAATGCTGGTTTCTGTACTGACATGATTGCACTCATGCAAAAACTAGGACAAATGCATGTGGCCAACGAATGGAGATTGTTTATAGACTTGAGGTTAGCCTCAAAGCTGTGTTGTCACATAATGATTATGGAAAACTTTACATTCCTGTCAGTCATGTTGTCGATATGGAAGAAACTTATGAATTGATGGAACTCATTCTGAAAGGAGTTAATTACTCAGTTCATATGTGCAATATTTGTGGTGATTTAAAGGTGTTTTCCTTCCTCCTAGGACTACAGCTGGAGTATACCAAACATTTTGTGCTTCTTGTGTATTTGGAACAACAGCGACGACAGCAACCATTACAATGTAAAAGACTAGCCTAAATGAGATGAGTGCATAGTTGGTCGGTACAATGTGCAGCATATGCCACTGGTAGACCTGCAAAAGATCTTCCTTCCATCTTTTCACATCAAACTCAGCTTCATGAAAAACTTGGTAAAAGCAATGACATACGATTGTTGTGGCTTCCAGTTCCTAAAAGTAAAATTTGGTGCGGAGAAAAGTGACACAAAACTGAAACGAGATCAGAGAATTGATATCTGATAGGAAATTCAGAGGTAAACAGAATCCAGTTGAGCTGACGGCATGGGATTCGTTTGAGTTGATTGTACAGAACTTTCTTGGAAATCATAGAGCTGAAAACTCTGCTGGTTTGATGAACAACATGCTAACAGCATATGAAAGAATGGGATGCTGAATGTCCCTTAAAATGCACTTCTTGCATTCTCATCTCGAGAATATATTGAAATACTGGCCAGAGTTAGATGTTTAGGTTAGTGTAAAATATAGTGAAATACTGATCTTTGTGTAAAGAAGTGCTGATCTCTAACTGTGGATGGAACCTGTGGTAGAGGTAGACCCAGGAAGACATAGGACAAAGTGATGAAGCATGATCTTTGAACTTTGGGCCTCACAGAAGCAATGACTAGTGACCGAGACCTTTTTGATTATTTGTGTGAAATATACAGAGAAACCGAGGTTTTGTGGTACTACACATAGAATAATATTGTATATTATACAAACATGGGGAGCAGGCAAAATTGTTTCTATGCTGGGCAAAATGTTTAGCAGCATTTCAACCATCTTCATGTTCTGAGTTCAAATTCTGCCAGGGTCGGCTTACCTTTCATTCTTTCAGGGTCAATAAAATAAGTACCAGTTAAATACTGGGGTCGATGTAATTGACTCGTCCCCTCCCCAAAAAAGCTGCCCTTGTGCCAAAATTTGAAACCAGTATCATGTATTACATGATGTGAGCTTAGGTGTCTTTAGCAGAGTCTACACTGGAGGTGCGTAGCTTAGTGGTTAGGGTGTTAGGCTCACGATCGTAAGGTTGTGGTTTCGATCCCTTGACTGGGTGATCTATTATGTCCTTGAGCAAGTCTCTTCACTTCACGTCGCTCCAGTCCATTCAGCTGTAGAAATGAGTACCACTAGTGCAGGTGTGTTGCTCAGTGGTTAGGGTGTTGGGCTCATGACTGTAAGGTTGTGGTTTCAATCACTGGTCTGGGCGATCTGTTGTGTCCTTGAGCAAAACACTTCACTTTACGTTGCTCCAGTCCACTCAGATATGCTGCATGGCTGCAGCACCCTAACAACTCCTAAGAAATTAAGGGGCTTGTTAACAGTTGTGAGTTTTTGGGACCTGGTTTCTGGTTTTTAGGATAGCTTTAAGCCAAGAGTTTTGGGGCACCCTAAAAAGGGTCATGGGCATTGCTTTCTCTTACTGACTAAAAGATGAAAAAGAGACATGATGACATAAACTACAAAAGAAACAACAAAAACCAAAAACAAAATAATCAAGAGAAAAAAAATCTAATAAAAACAGTAAAAAATGTTTTTCTGTCAAAATCTATAAAAAACAATAGCAAAAACAAAATCATCATTAACATTATCAGTTGCAAGGAGAGAGAGGGGGGAAGCAAGAGAGGGAGAAAGACTGAAGCAGAGAGGGAGATGGGGAGAAAGAGAGAAAGACTGAGAAGCAGAGAGGAAGAGAGAGAAAAAGGAGAGAGAGGGAGAGAGAAAGATATGAATCAGAGGAGAGAAAGAGAGGGAGAAAGACTCAGAAGCAGAGATGATGAGAGAGAGAGATGGAATGAGAAACAGAAAGGAAAAAGAGAGAGAAAAAGAGTAAGACAGGGAGGAGAGAGGGAGGCAGAGAGAAAAAGAGGGGGAGGGAGAATGAGCTAAATAAAAAAAATAAATAAATAATCATCAGCTCGGCCACCCCATCGCCACCCCTCCACAAAACAACTCAAGCGTGTGATCACATGATTTCTGCTAAAACAAAGTCTATTTGCATAATTTATTATTCATGACGTTTTTAGCTGGAAACTGGGAAGACTTTACACTTCTGAAGAGAGGGTGTCAGAGTGTGTGTGTGTGTGTGTGTGTGTGTGTGTGTGTGTGTGTGTGTGTGTGTGTGTGTGTAAAGTGACAGAGGTGTGTCTTTGTGGGTGAGTTCTATAGGAAAGTGGAGTGTATGTGTCTGCTGTAGGGGTCAGAGATGTGTGTGTGTGAGTTTATGATGTGTTAGAGAGAAAGTTAGTGTAAATGTGTTATGGGAAACGTGTGTGTATGTATGTGTATGTAATAGAGAAAAGGTGTGTATGTGTATGTGTGTCTGTGTGCGTGTGTGTGTGTGTGTATGTTGTGTGTGTGTGTGACTATGATGTGTTATAAGAGAGAAAGTTTAAACGTGTGTGTTATGGGGAAAAGATGTGTGTGTGTAATTGGGAAAAGGTGTGTATGTGTTGTGTGTGTGTTTGTAACATGGAAGAGAGGTGTGTGTGTGTGTTTATAATGTGTTATAAGAAGAAAAGTTAGTGTGTATGTGTGTGTTATGGGGACCAGATGTGTGTATGTGTGTGCATCCGTAATAGAGAAGAGGTATGTGTATGTGTGTGTGTATGCATATGTGTGTGTATGTATGTGTGTGTAATAGGAAGAGAGGTGTGTGTGTATGTTTATAATGTGTTATAAGTTAGTGTGTATGTGTGTTATGAAGAACAGATGTGTGTGTGTGTGTGTTATGGGGGACAGATATGTATGTGTGTTTTATAGCGAACAGATATGTTTGTGCGTGTGTATGTTATGGGGACGTGTGTGTGTGTGTGTGTGTGTGTGTTATGGGGGACATGTGTGTGTGTGTGTTATGGGGACAGATATGTGTGAGTGTATGTGTGTGTGTTATAAAGAAGAGAGGTGTGTTTTTGGGTGAGATTATAGGATTATGCATAACAAGGACAAGGGTGTATGTATGATGTGGCTAAGTTATACAGAATAGTGTGTGTGTGTGTGTGTGGCTTAGTGGTTAGGATATTTGACTTGCAATTGTAAGGTCAGGAGTTCAATTCCTGATGGTACATTGTACCTTTTTATGTTCTGAGTTCAAATTCTGCTGAGGTCAACTTTGTCTTTCATCTTTTTGGGGTCAATATATTAAATACCAGTTGTGTACTGGGGTTGATCTAAGTGACTGGCCATGTCCCCACCAAATTTTGGGCTTATTCTTTTTGGAGTAGAAAACATTATGCCATAATAGAAAGGCAGTGAGTGAGCTGGCAGAAACGTTAGCACGCTGGGTGAAATGCTTAGCATCATATCACCTGGGGTTGATCTAATCGACTGATCCCCTCCCCCAAAATTTCAGGCCTTGTATCTAGAGTAGAAATGAATATGCTATAATAGAAATTGTCCTCACTGCAGATGGTTTGACCAAGTGTGATGGTCCAAGGAGTGGGTCATACTCTATGGTTTATTTGACATGGTTTGCACAGCTTGTTGCCCACCCCGCCACCAACCCCTTCACAGTGTGGTGCAATAAAACACCCAGTAGAGGCCGTAAGGTAGTTGGTGTCAAGAAGGGCGTCCAGTCATTAGAAACCATGCCAAAACAGATGTTGGAGCTCAACGTAACCCTGCAGCTTGCTGGATCCTGTGAAACCATCATAGAAAATGGAGATGAAATAATGAAGAAGAATAATAACCCATATAAATGTAAGCTGTTCGGTTGGTTGATTTCTTTGGTTATATTTTACATCATATAGTGAGGCGGTTGGGGGAGCGGGAGAGAGAGATACATAGAGATTTGACATAAAATGTGCAAGATGAGTGCATATACTAGGCTTGGTGTCAGGCAATGAATAAGAAAATAGAAGATGGGGAGTAAATGACAGACAGCAGTTATGGGGAAGATTCCAGATTGTGCAGAAATAGGTTTTTGATGGAGTAGATTGTGATTATGTTGATAGAATTTAGAAAAAAAAAAAAGTAGCATATTTATTTGAAAATAATACAAACGAGCAACTTGTTTTATTTAAGATTTTATTTTAAGGTATTGCCTTTTACCTGTTACTTGTTTCAGTCATTGAACTGCGACCATGCTGGGGCACCATCTTGAAGTGTTTTAGTTGAATGAATTGATTCTGGTACTTATTAGTTATTTGGTAGTCTGGTGCTTATTTTATCAGATTATTATGTCGCGTGTGTCTATGAGTTTTTGTTGGTAGTTCATTGATATGACCAATTCTTCTGGCCTATATTCTTTATCTGAGTGAGTTCTCAAAGTGTGACCTTGTGGTGGCTACAATGTGCATCACAGTTGGAGGAATTACCAGTGTTGTGCATACCTGCTTCTTGTATATATTGAATTTTTTCATAGTACCCAGTCCTAGCTAGAGAAGCATTATAACAAACTGCATGTGATTTAAAAAAATTTATTATTAGCAGATAATCTAGAGATTCTTGTAGAAATATTTTTAACCAGTTGCTGTATAATCAAGGGTGGATGGTTGGATGCTACGTTAATGTACTTAATATGATCATTTGGTTTATGAAATGGTTCAAATGATCCAGTATCAAGACAGAAGGTAGCCTCAAGAAAATTCACTCTATGATAATCTTTACTCATTGTGGAGATTAGTCCTAAATTTTTGCAAAGTCTAAAGAAATTTTTCCTATGCCTTTCTATTTATATTGGAAAAATAAAGAGAACTTTATCATGGAACACAGAAAGATTGTATTATTTGCATTTTTAACTAAGCAGCTACCGGTTTCAATTACTTTAAGACAGTCTAGTCATGCTGAAACAAAAGGGGAAATAAAACTGAATTAAATTAAATCAATCTTTCATAATATCAATTCTGGAAGTTCACAGGCTTTTCTTATAGAGGTCATATGGTACTGAATTTCGTGTCCTTGTACAAATAAAAGGTCACAACATGTGATGCAAAAATGATATTTATTACAAGTCTATTACAACTCTGAGTTTCAGCAGGTTACTGGACCAGAAAAACACACACAGACCAGAAAAACACACACAAAATAAACCAGTTAATCTTTTAGCATTCAGATGACTCTCTCAAATTTTATTCGCAATAGTTTGAATTTAAGTTAACCATCAATCATTCATGTAGCTTTGATATTTCGATGATGTGATTGGTTGTTTTTAGAATGACATTGTAGTGTAGGTGTGAGAGGTCAGATCTGGCTGAGTTTTAAACATAAAAAAAAAAGTAGAATATTTGGGCCGGATCTGTCTGGTTTAAATGCTAAAGGGTTGTTAAAACCAGTCATTTAAAAGGAAAGAAGAAACTACAGTAATACTTACAATTAACAGGATTCATTTTGTGGGTGAGAGTCAGGTGTCAATCTGCTCGTGGTGTTGATTAAGTTATTGTGATGTACGTCTTACGATGTGCTTCTAGTATCAGATGTATGCATGCCTGGCAAGCCCTTATCAGTTCTCCGTCCAGTTCTTATTTGATAGACTAGACGAGTAAGTGACAAGGAGTCATTGGCAAATAAGTGCGTACACACAGAAAGACTTCTTTTCCCTTTGTCAGCGTTGCTTAGTCACATCTTCAGCTGGGGAACCGTTTTACCATCTTTTACGTTTTTCCTGTTTTTGAATCTGGAAATAAACCGCATGAACTACACCTCACTCTCTCTATCTTTCTCACTCACATGCAACCCACCCTCTATCTCTCTTCCTTCTTTTCCAATTTGGATAACCATGAATTTCCTCAACTGCAAGACGCCTGTTTCTCTTCTAACTTGGGGGTTCTCAACCATTTTTTTTTTGGACCCCTTTGATTACTATTTTAATCTGGTGGACCCCCTTAGCCATTCAATGTTGCAAAATTAGTTTTATAAAAACTTCTTTCAAAATTCCTATTTCACTTTTCACATGTCCACTTGTGTAGGCTGAGCTATGTAAAATGTTAGAGAAAAAAAACCTAGCTGTTTCTTGCAATATGTACTAATCCATACAACTAAAGCAGGGGTTCTCAACTATTATCTATCTATGGACACTTTTGGTTACTATTTTATTCTGGTCGACCCCCCGAGCCATTTGATGTTTAGAAACTAGTTTTATAGTAACTTCTTTCAAAGTCCCTATTTTCTTTCCCACACATTCCCTCGTGAAGGTTGAATTATGTAAAATGTTAGAGAAAGAATTCAAACGGTTTCTTGTAATACACACCAATTCATACATCGAAAGCAAATTTTTTTCCGGGGCCCCTAAAATACAATTGTGGACCCCCAATTTACTATTTCATTGTGTGGACCCCTTAAAAAATCTTATATAGACCCCCAGGGGCCATATGGACCCCAGCTGAGAACCACTCCCCTAATCTCTCATTATCTTGCACAAATTCACCTCCCTCAATTGAGGGGTCTTTGCCTTCCATATTACTTGGTGACCTTGCTGGTCCTGGTGCCATGTAAAAAGCACCCAATACACTCCGTAAATTGGTCGGCGCTAGTAAGGGCTTCCAGCCATAAGAACCATACCAAAGGAAACAATATTGCTTGGTGCAGTTCTCTGGTTCACCGGCGTCGGTCAAATCATCCAACGTAGGTCAGCATGGAAGGGAGACGTTAAATAATAACGATGAAAAAAACAAAGTCACTTCATTAAACTTATCCCTGGACCCTTCCCTGCAAAATTAAATTTCCTGGTTATTCCATTAACGATGTTAAATATCTACCAAAAAAAAAAAGAGAATTGGTATTTTCTGCATGTCATGTTGCATCAATAAACTGGACATATCTCAGAAACAAAAACAGCTCCAAACATGACATTCCCCAACAAAAGATAGATTTGGTGTATAAAGCTGCTTTCTGCAGTTAAGTATAAATGAAATCTTGGGTGGATATATCTGATTTCTGCAGTAAAAGGGCTAAAATAGTGACCACATTGATATAATGGTCAGTACTAAAAACTATATTGAAATATTGGTTGCATAGTTAGATGTAAAAGTTAGTGTAGATTATATTGAAATCCTGACTGCGTAGGTGGTTGTAGAGTAAAATATATTGAAATAATGTATATTAGGCTTTTAACTGCGAAATTAAATTTATGGTAATCACATATGCACAGACACTCACACACACAGTCATACATATGTAGAGAGAGAGAGAGAGAGAGGAAGGAATAGGGAGAGTTAAGTTGTCCCAGCACTGTTGCAGTTCAATGATTAATGGAAGTAGAATAAATAAATATATATATATACACACACACACATACACATATAGACAAACATATACATACATACACAGAGAAACATCTACCCCCACACACACATAAACATATACATACACAAACATACATTCACACACATAAATATACATACGTACATACATACGCACAAACATACACATGCATATATACATGCATAAATATAGACATACATATATATACAAATATAAAAGAAATTTTGTGTTTTTACATCAAACTCAACACTTTATTCTGAAATAAACAAAAAACAAAAAAATACATCCATAGAATATTAATAATAAAAAAAAATAAACTTCTTCCCTACACATGGATAAAACGGATCAGATTTGTTAGAAAACAAGATATACCAAAAAAAAAAGCAAAAAAAAAGCAGTAACAGAAACATAAATATTAAAAACAAAAACAAAAATTCTTTTATTCAATTTACAAAGTGAAAAATATTCATTGCAAGAAGGAACGGCCTGGAATGTTGCTATTGTTGTTGCTGTTATTGTTGTTGTTTCATTTGATGGTATTCAACCATCTTATCAGAGAGGAAACACAAGTCGAGTCCAAAAAAAAAAAAAAAGAAACCCAGACCCCTCCCTCCCTTTACTAACACTCCAAGTATGAAAAATTATCACCGAATATGTTTCGTTTTTGTCGACGTTTAATCTCAGCTCAGTCCTTATCAAGTAGACAGACCTATTATGATCAAAGTAATTCCATCCTTGACCATCCTACCTGACTGACTCCAGACATTTGGTGCTCGTTCGTAGACTTTGACGCCACAAAGGACATCACCATATTCCATCATCAAGATTGATTGGTTTAATATCTCTTTTTTATGCCTTTCAGTCACTGGACTGCTGTCATGCTGGGGCACCACCTCGAAAGGGGTTTAGTCGAACTAATTGCCCCCCCCCCCCCGTAGTTTATTACTTGTAAGTCAGGTACTTATTCTATTGATCGCCTTTCGCTGAACTGCTAAGTTATGGCGTAGCTAGGTGGGGGCGGTAGGGGCAGTTCGTCCCGGGGTGGCACTTTTAAAAGGGCACCACTTTTGGGTCTGCTGCAGGCAATATGTGTTTTTTGTGGGGGTCTGGGGACGGCAAATGGAAGAGCTGTCCTGGGCGGCACACACTCTAGCTACGCTAGTGCAGTCACTAATTTATTTTACTAAATTCTTAATTAATTTTCAAAATTTACAAAAACAAAGGTAGTTTATTTCAACTGAAATATGCCAACAAAAAGATTAAAAAATGATTGAAGTTAAAACCTTCCACCAAAATTTCGTGTTAATTTATGTTCCAAACTCCAGCTTAAATAGTAAAAGTTATTTTATACTAATTTCTTCATTATTTTCGAAACTGGTTGAAACGAAGGCAGCATATTTCAACAGAAATACGGTAACGAAAGGGTTGATGCCAGTTTTTTTATGTAAACAGAACCACCCCATCGTACATCTTTTAACAGCATGCACTGGGACAGTTTCAAATGTGAATGCCACCTCTGGGCATAGAAGCTCCCCCTCGTGGGTTCCTCGAGATCTTGTTTTAAATTGTT
The DNA here is from genome assembly GCF_046866305.1 of Octopus bimaculoides. Classification (NCBI taxonomy): domain Eukaryota; kingdom Metazoa; phylum Mollusca; class Cephalopoda; order Octopoda; family Octopodidae; genus Octopus; species Octopus bimaculoides. The sequence goes on along the minus strand of NC_142952.1, from coordinate 31,475,768 downwards.
GTTAATTTATGATCCCAAGACTAGCTTAACAGTGACTAATTTATTTTATTTTATTTTATTTTACTGGTGGTGGTGATGGTGGGGGAGAGTAAATGGGAGTGGTAACAATGGTAGTAATATCAGTGGTAGTGGCACAGAAATAGTAGTATTAGTGGAGACAGCAGTAGCAGTGTCCGGGGTGGTGTGATGGTGTCACTGCTGATGATGTTGGTGATGATGATGATGATGATGATGGTGGTAATGCTGATGGTGGTAATGTTTGTGAGGATGATGGTGGCAATGATGATGCTGATGATGATGTTGGTGACAATGACGTTTGTCTTGGTGATGATGATGATGACTGAAGATGGTGATGATGATGGTGGTGGTGGTGGCGGTGAATATGATGATGATGATGGTGGTGATGGTGATGCAGACAAGAAAAAAAAGAGATGTGAAAAATGTTGATGAAGCGTGATTAAGTCGGTGTGAAGGGTGGAGCCAGGTGTAAACGAGGGGAACAAGGGTGAGGGGAGCAGTTGTCACCACCCACTGCAAACGTTTTGGTCCATTGTCGATGGGGGGGGGGGAAATACGATCGTAGAGATGGGAGGAGGCAAGGAATAAAAGAAGTGGCGGTGGTGGAGGGGGGAGGTAGACATATTGACAGCAAAGACGAAAAGAGAATGTGAGTGCGTGCGTGCATGCATGAGCAAGTGTGTGTGTGTGTGTGTGTGTGTGTGTGTGAGTGAGCTTGTATGTATATGTATGGTGAGAGAGAGAGAAAGACTTATTTTTTTTTTTGAAAAAAAGATTATTTTTGTTTCAATAAATACAGTCTATAGTAGAATAGGTGTAGGTGTGTGTGCGTGGTAGTGTGTGTGTGTGTGTGTGTGTGCAAAAAGGTCCAGCTGGATTCTCTTGAAAGAAAATGAAAAGAAGTTTAATACCCGGGTGTTACTGTACGTTCACTCTTGTACTCCACCTTCTGAGACTTTGATTCACATTTGGACACACAGACATATGTTAAAATAGAGTCAGACAGATGATATATATATATATATATATATATCTATATATATATATATATATATATATATATATATATATATATATATATCAATGCACACACACACACACATCATACATTACATATACATGTGTACATAGCCTACATGTGTGTGTGCGTGTGTATGTATATATATATATATATATATATATACACACATAAACATATACACACATACATATACACATCTACATACCATACACACGTACATATATACATGCATACATAAATATATATACACACACACATATACATATGCATACATATATACATAAAATGCATAGTGAAGTGGGTACAAGTGTATACTTTGATAAAATGTTAATCATCCACTTCACTATTAAATTTTCAAGCAGCAGGCGCCCCTGAGTGTACCCACTTCAACTCCCAGTAACTCTTCTGACACACATGCATGTGTGTGAAGGTGCAGGGTCTAGTTGTCATTTTGATTTTAAAATATCACGCATACCATATTTGATATGTATATGACATATATATATATATATATATATATATATATATATATATTAAGAGCGGACTTTGAAGCAATCCAACGAAGCTTCACAAAGAAGATCGTCTCATTGCAACACCTCAGCTACTGGGAGAGGCTGAAGCAGCTAAGACTCTACCCCCTGGAGCGAAGCCAGGAGAAATATGTGGTAATTTACATCTGGAAGATACAGGAAGGGTTTGTGCCAAATTTTGGCATTGAAAGCTACACAAATGCCAGGATGGGTCGACACTGCACACTGCCAAAGAACGCAGAAGTGCTATTGTGCTTCAGGACCAGTTACTGCAACAACCTGGGTTTCAAGGGCCCACAACTTTTTAATATTTTCCCAAAGAGCCTGAGGGACCTACACAAAGTGAATGTAGGTGTTTTCAAATCAAAACTGTACCCAGTATAGATATATACTGTGGAAATATATAACACTGTCCACCAAACATTTAAGAATAAGAAAAATCTGGAATTAAACCTTCCACCACTCTAGAAGGCTGACAACTTGTGAAGTGTACTGCTAAATATAATCTACACATTAAATGACCATCAACCAAAAGAAATGGAGGAATGCTTTCATACATGGAAGCACAATTGGTACAATTTCTCGAGAAGGTGATTTAAAAAGCACTAAATATGGTAATTGTAGAAAATGCTGTAAGCACCACCACCACCATCATCATTTAATGTATTCTCTATGTAAGCATCAATTGGATGTTCTAACAGGATTTGAAGAGCTTCCTTGGCTTTGGTATGGGTTCCATAGCTGGGTGCCCTTCCAAATTCTAACCATTTTACAGAGTGTACTGGGTGCTTTCTTTCTTTTATTTTTTGTGACACTAGTGCAGTAGAAACCATACCAAAGTAGATGTTGGCACTTGATGCAGTTCTTGGACACAATGGATCGTGCTGTCAATTAGTCCGAGCCATGCCAACATAGAGGAACATGGACGTTAAATCATCTTTTCGAATATTGATTACACTGACCCCAGTACTAGGCAGGTGCTTACTTCATTGACTCCGAAAGGATAAAACGTGAAGCTGACCTTGATGGGATTTGAACTTAAAACGTAAAGGCAAATGAAATACTGCTAAGCATGTAAATGAATGTGCCAACTCACCACATTGTTAAATAATGATGATGATGATGATGATGTTGGTGATGATGATGATGATGATGGTGACATATTTTTTATTTGTTTGTCATTAGACTGTGGTCATGTTGGGGGCACTGCCTTGAAGAATTTTTGGTCAAATAAATTGACCCCAGTATTTCTCTTTTGAAGTCTGGTATCTATACCATCAAGATCTTTTGCCAAACTGCTGGGCCATGCTTGTGTGTATCACATCCACGCACACAGACAGACAGAGGAAAACAGAAGATACAAAGTGCAAACTAGGGACAGAGATAGACAATGGCACACTGGTACGTTTATCAGCAGGTGGTCCACTATTTTTAAGATAGCGTGTTCCTGCTGGTGTGTATGTGTGAGGGATAGAAAGAGAGAGATAGAGACAGATAGATTGAGAGATAAGGAATTTGCATGTCCCACTAAACCCTTGTAGTAGGAGGGTACATTACATGCAAATGTAAGTATGTATATATATGCGCGTGTGTATGTATATGTGTGTGTGTGAATGTATGTGTGTACGAGCGTATAAATATTAACTTTCAATCACCAGAAGCTAAATGACTCAAGCTCCCCACCCCCGCCGCCTCATCCCAGAGAGTTTCATTCACAACATTTATCAAAATATATACCAAAAAAAAAACAGTACACACACACATTTACTCATGTTTGGAATTCTTGCTTTTCCTGTTTGTATAACCAAACCTACACACACGCACACACACACACATGCACACACATACACATAACCCCCACCTCCTCCTCACACCAAACACAAATTATTCATCTCACAATGGTCCTCGAAAACATTTTAATGAGGCGCATTTGAACTGTCTATCACCCCTTATCACACTGCCAACGCCATTAATTACAGCTTTATTATTACACTAATTACTGCAACGATTTCAAAACAGGCACGGCTAAATTACACTAGTTAACCTTTGACCTGTGTTCATTGACTCAGCCCTCTCTCGCCTCCCCGCTCAGTGACTCCCACTTCTCCTCATCACCCCCTTCTGATTCTCCTCACCCCCACCACCTCAAAGACTCCTTTCTGTCCTGTTGCACTAACAGTGACATCAGCAGCAACACCACCACCACCACCTCCTTTCTACTTATAGGCACAAGGCCTGAAATTTTGGGGGAGGGGACTAGTCGATTACATCGACCCCAGTGTTTCACTGGTATTTAATTTAACAACCCCGAAAGGATGAAAGGCAACGTCGACCTCGGTGGGATTTGAACCCAGAACATAAAGATGGGCGAAATACCTCTTAAGCATTTCGTCCGGCGTGCTAACAATTCTGCCAGCTCGCCCTCTCCTCCTCCCACTACTACTACTACCACCACCACCACCACTTCTACCCCCAGCCCTGATCCTACTACCCTCCACCAGTACCACGACCACCTCTGCCGCCGCTCCCACTCGCCAACTAACCAATGTGGAATGAGTTCTTTTACGTGGTCACTCAATTTGCTAGAAACTGCAGCGAAATCACCCCTCGCCTAAATCTCTCACACACTATTAGCTTCAAAAATGAGGTGAGGAGGGAGAGAGAATGAGGATTATATTGGATAATGGGATCTTTTGTGTTTGGTTGCATTCAAGATATGGAGATTTTAAAGTTTAGTGAAGATTTTAAAGTTTAGTGAAAATTTTAAAATTTAGTGTATTGATGCGTGGTTGTGTGGTAAGAAGGTTGCTTCCCAACAACAAGACTGCAGGTTCAGTCCCAATGCATGGCACCTTGGACAAGTGTCTTCTACTATGGCCTCCGGACGACCAAAGCTTTGTGAGTGGATTTGGTAGACGGAAACTGAAAGAAGCCTGTCGTATTATGTATGTATGTATGTATGTGTTTATTCCTCCTTCACCAGAGAATGTGTATGTGGGAGTCCTTCAGTTAATGTAGAGTTATCTACCTTGGCGAATCCTTTCCTTATCTTAATTATATTCGTCCAACACAATAAATAACCACCACCACCACCACTTCTACCACTCCTACTACTATTACCACCACCACCACCACTACTACTACTACCATTATCACTAATACACACCTCTCTCTTCCCCGTCTCACCCCGGACAGAAAACAATACCTAATCTGTCCCTCCGTCTGCCGCCTCCTCCACTCCTTTCTTTCCGCAATGCTCTCGCTGTTCCTTCATTTCGTTGGTTTAATGGTGGTGACGACGATGATGACGACGACGGTGGTTGTGGACACACGGAAATGTCAGTCGTTCTCTTACCGCCACCACAAACGTGGGAAAGACGTAACTTTTGAAGGGGAATAATAATAATAATAATGATGACGATGATGATGATAATAATAATAATAATAACAAAAGAGGTTGGGAAGAAGGGATGGTAGTGGTGGTGGTGGGGGGGGGGAGGGTCAAAGCTTTGGTTTCGTTGGCCCTTGATGTTGGTGAAAGATGTCATCTTTTCTGAACGGGGAAGAGGGGGGAGGCATTACCATTGTCCGGAAGTGCAAACACACACACACACACACACACACACAGATCACAGCATTAAGTTTTACACACGTTACAGTGAGAAGAAAAAAGAAATGGAGAGAGAGAGATTGAGAGAAGGAAACATTAATAGGGGAGAGAGAGGCTAATAAAAGGGTGAAAGAGGAGTGAGCGAGGTTGGAAAAATGCACTTCTTAAAAAGCACATAGCCTTGGCTGCATCTAACTGTAAACCTTCTTAAAAAATGTATGTAGCTATGTGAAAATTGCATTAAAAAAATATATGCATTATTACTGCTAAGAGTAACCATCCACCTTAGCATCATCTAACATCCGCCTTCCATGCTGGCATGGGTTGGACGGTTTGACAAGAGCTGGCCAGGTAGAAGACTACACCAGGCTGCTGTGTCTGTTTTGGCATAGTTTTTACAGCTGGATGCCCTTCCTGACACCAACCACCCCACAGAGTGAACTCAGTGTTTTTTTATGCGATGAGGCACCACATGGGTATTTTTACGTGGCACCACCACAAGTGCTTTACTCCACCAGAAGGGTCACTCTTAACACATCTGCTGTGGAGTACGAGACTTCTGGAGTACAGCAAGGTGCCAAGCATCTCTGTCCTTCATTATCTTGCCTGAAAAGTTCAGCTAAGGGTTAAAGTGACCTAAATTAACACTACAGTTTCAACCAAAATTTCACGATAATTTATGCTCCAAATATCAAGTTAGTAGAGACAAAAGTTATTTTACTAAATTTTTTGTTACTTTTAAAATGACCACAGCCACATGATTGAAATACATGATTGAAACACATAACACTTTCCATCAAAATTTTATTTTAATTTATGTATGCTCTCAACACCAGCTCAATAAAGACAAAGATATCGTATTAAATTCTCCATTATTTTCAAAATAAATTGAAATAAAAGTAAATGTATTTCAACAGAAATATGATAACAAAAGGGTTAAAGTGATCCAAATTCACACTTTTTATCAAAATTTCAAGTTAATTTATGTCCTAAACACCAGCTTAATCTTTTCTACTAGAGGAACAAGGCCTGAAATTTGGAGGAGTTAAGTCAATTACATTGACCCCAGTACTCAACTGGTACTTAATTTATCGACCCCGAAAGGATAAAAGGCAAAGTCGGCCTTGGTGAAATTTGAACTCAGAATGGGAAGACAGACGAAATACCGTTAAGCATTCCGTCCAGCTTGCTAATGACTGCCAGTTTGTTGCCTTACACCAGCCTAATAATAAAGTTATTTTACTAAATTTTATATTATTTTCAAAATAAATTGAAACAAGGGCAGCGTATTTCAACAGGAATATAGTAAGATAAGGGGAAAACATTTGTCTTTGAAATTTATCCCAAACCACAACAAAAAAGAAAAGAAAAAAAGGAAAAAAAGAAGAGTTATATGGATGCAAAATTATTTTGTTCTTCTCATTAATAAACGAGTGAGGGTGAGTAAAGGGAAATTTTTTTTCACTAATATTAACTGTGTGGGGGGGAGATGCAAAGCCTCGCTTTAACCTTATTGTACACTTCCCACCAAAAAGCCAGCCAACTTATAGTGGTTTTGTTCTGATACTGGATACTCTTACTGCCTATTATTATTGTTATTATTATTATTATTATTATTACACCAGACAGTAATAGACAGACAGGAAAGAGTACAGAAGGCACATTTGTATACACACACACACACATAGATAGATATATATATATAGGGCTAGAGTTGGAGAAAAACATATATACATGTACACACTACTAGCACCCTAGCACCACCATCACTGCCACCACCACCAACACCAACACCAGCTAATTATCTTATAAATTGACTATAATTACCAAATTCTAACCTACATTCTTATAATTACTACAACCGAGGCAGCCAGCCGTATTTATCTTGGTGTGTCTTCAACTACCATCCACCCCCACACCACCACCACCACCATGATGACGATGGTGGCCATCGAGACCACCACCATCACTACTACTCATTCTTTCTTTGGAGATGACCATCAGTAGCACCACCACCACCACAACCACTGCTGTTGGTACTACTACTACTACTACTACTACTATTAAGGCGACGAACACCAACACTACCACTGCTTTTAGTATGGTTGCCAGCACCAGCACTACAACTACTACTGCCACTATTACTACTATAACCACTGGCACCACCACCACTGCTGTTAGTATGTTCACCACCACCACTACTACCACTATGACCACCAGCACCACCACCACTACTCTTAGTATGTTCACTACCACCACCACTACTATCAGAGATGACCATCAATAAGCATGACTGCTACCACTACGAAGTACTACTACCACAGCTGCTACTACTATTACAATGACGACCACTACTACTACCACCACCAGCACCACTCTTCTCTGACCACCACCACCACCACCAATAACAACAGCAACAACCATTACTAATAATTGACTTTCATAATATATTCATTCTTGTTCGGTGTGTTTGTTTTGTGTTATTCGTTTTATTTGTTTTAAGTAATGAGGGATGGGTGATTTGCTTGTGTAAGGAAGTCTGCTGCCCTCTCCTGCTGCTGTTGCTGCCCCTGCTGCTACTACTATTGTTGTCAGAAGTAGAGGGGGTGACCCCATAGACAAGAACATCACTTTTGTCTCTAGTTGGGGGTCTGGTTTGCCATGAGTTCATTCCTAGAGACAACCCTACCATACCCTCTCTGCAAAAAAACAAAACAAAAAAAAAGGCACAGGCATGACTGTGTGGTTACAAAGCTTGCTTTGTTTGCAGCCATCTGGCCTTGGGTTCAATCCCCTGTGTGGCATCTTGGCCAAGCGTCTTCTACTATATAGCCTCAGGTCAACCAATGTTTTGAGTGAATTTGGTAAATGAAAACTGTGTGGAAGCTTGTATGTATATATGTGTGTGTATTTCTTTTTGATTTTTACAAACAACTCGCAATGCAAGTGCAACCAGTTGGAACCTTCACAAACCGGATGCGAGCAAGTTTATGGGGCCATCAGTAGAGAATGTGTACATTTCAGGGCCTCCCTCTTGATGGCATTGGCCCCTCACTGAGATGAGATCCCGCTTGCTAGATCAACTGGTTACTAGATTTTGCTCAATATTCCTCTAGCTATTTATTGCTCATTGTCTCTTTTCAAACAAATCCAGTGGCTTGCCTTCAACCACTGTAGTCTGGATATCACTCATAATGGTATATATCTATATCTATCAATCTAACTATCATCATCATCATCATCATCAATATCATCGTTTAATGTCTGTTTTCCATACTGGTATGGGTTGGACGGTTCGACTGGGATCTGGGAAGCCAGGAGGCTCCACCAGGCCCCAATCTGATCTGGCAGTGTTTCTACAGATGGATGCCTTCCTAATGCCAACCACTCCGAGAGTATAGTGGGTGCTTTTTACGTGCCACTGGCATAAGGGCCAGAGGAGCTGGCATCAACCACAATCAGATGGTGCTTTTTATGTGCCACCGGCATGTGACATGACTAGACCAATCGGCATGGGACATGGCTAGACCAATCGGCACGGGACATGGCTTGACCGATCGGCATGGGACATGGCTTGACCAATCAGCACGGGACATTGCTTGACCAATCAGCATGGGACATTGCATGACCAACCAGCACTGGACACAAATGTGAAGATGGTTCTGCTGTGCAAATGTGAAACCTGGCAAGTCATGAAGTTCTCCACATCAACAAGCGCTCCAAAAGTTTGTGAATAAATGTTTCCAGAACATTCTATGGGAGCAAGATGGCAAAACAGAATAACAAAGCCTTGTAAGAAAAAGCTAACCAGCAACCAATCAAAACCCAGATCATGGAGGAAATGGGGTTGGTTGGGGCACACTCAGGGGAAATCTGTTTCCAACATTACAGAGCAAGCCCTCTGGTGGAGACCCCAAGGGATATACAAGCATTGCAGTGCACCCCCCACCAAAAAAAAAAAAAAAAAAAAAAAAAAAACATGGAGAAGGTGCATAGAAACTGAAATTCAGGAAACATGTGGGAACAAATGAAATCCCTTGTCAAAGATCATGATAGATTGAGATCTCTTGTTGGCACTCTATACTCAATATGGAGTCAAAGGAATTAATCAATCAATAATAAATCAATCCCGGTTGATTTACTATGGTGAGTGGATTTGGTAGATGGAAATTGAAAGAAGCCCATCATATATATATATATATATATATATATATATATATATATATATATGTTTGGGTGTCTGTATTTGTTCCCTCACCATTGCTTGAGAGCCAACGTTGGTGCGTTTATGTCCCTGCAATTTAGCGGTTCAGCAAAAAAGACCGATAGAATAAATACTAGGCTTACAAAGAGTAAGTCCTGGGGTTGATTCGTTTGATTAAAAGGCAGTGCTCCAGCATGGCTGCAATCAAATGATTGAAACAAGTAAAAGAATAATAAAAGAAATATATTCTCTGCATGGAAATTGGAAAAAAAAATGTGTATGTTACGAGGTTAAGTAACATGCTTTATATCACAATCGACAAAAGACACTAACCATTCCTTGTTGTGTCCAAGAACATGTATTAATTATCTGCAGTGATTAATTTTCTTGCTACACCTTCATTACATTATCAAGCAAGTTGTATACACAAGATTCTTTACGGCCATGTTCGTTGAATATCGATCCATTAATTTATTTATTGAGCGTACATTTGTAAATATAACGAAGCAGGTTAATAAAATATTAAGAAACTTGAACTGCAGCCTGGTCGTCGTCTACAACCACAACCTTCCTAACTTGTGGACAGCCAACGAGAGGACTAACTCATTTCTTTCTTTTTATTTGCTTCAGCCATTAAACTGCGGCCATGCTTCGAAGAATTTTTAGTTGAACTAATTGACCCCATTACTAATTTTTGTTTGTTTTTAAAGCCTGGTACGTACTCTACTCTATCGTTCTTTTTTGCTGAACCACTAAGTTACAGGGAGGTAAACACACCAACACCGGTTGTTAAGTGAAGGTGGGAGATAAACACAAAGGCACACACACACACGAACTCACACATTTTCCGTCTACAAAATCCACTCACAAAGCTTCGGTTGGCCCCTAGGCTATAGTAGAAAACACTGGCCCAATGTGTCACACAGTGGAACTGAACCTGTGACCATGTAGTTGGGAAGCAAGCTTCTTACCACTCAGCCACATCTACAATAAACCACCACATGAAATCCTCCTCAGTTGTAGGCACACCAACAAATACATAAGAGCAGTGAAGTGGCAGATGTGATGCAAAGTCCATCTTGATTACTTCTTCTGTGGTGCACAATGTACAACTGCAATATCGTCACACTGCCCCCCCCCCCCCACTATCCAATAACCAGAACCATACTCTATCTCGACTTGCTAGAAAGAGCAGCCAGTTCTTCTTCAAATCATACCGGAAAGTTTTTAGATGTGAAAATAGTGAAAATATTTCACTGTCAAACAGTGTTTGAAGTCCAGCCGGATATGAACGCAAAGCCCTGTTATCCCCCCCCCCCCCCGGCAATTATCACACTTAAGCAGTTAAGCCCCTAGACCTTATCTGCTTAAAATCACCTTGTTTTAAGAAAAAGAAAAATTTTAAATGGGAATGAAAAGTAATGGATGGGATGGGATATAGGGAGCTTAAACCCTTTGACACCAAACTGTCTGATATGGCCCCTGATTGTAGGATACTAACTTTTCGTTTTAACCCATTAATATTTAGATTACTCTGTCAAACGTAATGGTTGTTTATTCAGATTGTTTTGAATTAATCCTGCATTATCTCATAGCCTTGGGATTTAGATGAGGTGATTGTGGATTTTTAGAATGACATTGTAGGGTTAATACGAGATGTCAGATCTGGCCACTTTGAACATAAAACAAGTAGAATATTTAGGTCAGATATGACCAGTTTAAATGCTAGGAGGTTAAAATAATTTAAATTATAACCTTGCATAAAAATTTCATGTTAATTTACCTTACAAGCTTCACAATGACAAAATTGTTTTCATCAATTTTCATTATTTTCAAAACTAACTGATTCAAAGGTAAAGTATTTCAACAAAAATATGGTAAGGAGATGGTTAAAGTTACATAAATTAAAACTTTTAATTAAAATTTCAAGTTAATTTATGTCCTAAAAACCACTTAATAGTGACAAAGTCATTTCACTAAGTTCTTCATTATATTCAGAATTAATCAAAACCAAGACAGTGTATTTGGACAGAAATATCGCACTAAAAGGCGGGTTTTAAATGGTGGTATGGGAATTGAGGAAGATTATTTAGTAAAAGTTATCAATTGATGTATTTAGAGGGATGACTGCTGATAAGATCATGTAATAAGGAAGGGAAGATAAATGACAGGTGTTAACACTTCTGATATAAAACCAACCGGGGTCACCCCTTGGGTCAACCATACAAACTTCCTTTTTAAAGTGATCTAAATAACAACCTTTTATCAAAATTTCATGTTAATTTATGATTCAAAATGCTAGTCTCACCCTCACATTACCAATTTCTGTTGAAATATGTACACATTGTTTCAACTGATTTTTTTTTTTTTAAACTAAAAATTCAGTAAAATAATTTTAGCTGGGGCATGGCTGTGTGGTAAGAAGCTTATTTCTCAACCAGATGGTTCTAGGTTCAGTCCCACAGTGTGGTACCTTGGGCATGTGTCTTCTGTTGTAGCCTCTGGCCAACCAAAGCCTTGTGTGTGGATTTGGTAGACGGAAACTAAAAGCTGCATGTCGCATAAATATATGTATGTGTGTGTGTGTATATATATATATATATGTGTGTGTGTGTGTGAGTCTTTGGTTGTCTCCCTGCCGTCACTTGACAACTGATGTTGGTGTGTTCTTGTCCCGTAACTTAACAGTTCAGCAAAAGGGACAAACAGAATAAGTCCTGGGGTTCATTTCTTTGACCAAAAACCCTTTAAGGCGGCACTCCAGCATGGCCGCAGTCAAATGACTGAAACAAGCAAAAGAATAAAAGAATACATATATATATATATATATATATATATATATATATATATTTATAAAGACACACACACGTATGTGTGTGTGTGTATGTGTGTGTGTGTGCGCGCATTGATCTTCTGCTGTAATGTACAATACAATATTACCATTTGCTTCATTCGATTCACTGAAGCGGAACAAATCCTGAAGGTTGATTGAGCAGAAATGTCATGGCACAATTAGTAGCATAGAAAACGTCTGTTACTAATATGCACACACACATTCATACATACATGTAAATGTATGTATGCATGTATATAAATATATACATATACATACATACCTTATGTGTGTATATATATATATATATATATATGCACACACACATATACATATATAAATATATACACATACATTATACATATATATATATATATATATATATATATACATACACACATATATACATGCATATATAAATATATACACATACACATGTACATATATATATATATATACATACATACACATACATAAATATACACATATATATATATATATACATACATACTCATATATATACACATACATACTCATATATATATATATATACACACATACTCATATGTATACACACACACATATATATAGATATATATATACACAACACAAAATACATACATATATATATATATACACACATACATAAATACATACACATACATAAATATACACATACTTATATAAATATATACACACACACACACACTTGTATACATGCACAGACATACACACACACACACACGGTGTGTAGCTGGTGAGTCAGTGCTATGATCCATGTGATGTATTCCTCAAATCTTATCTTCATCTGAGGAGGAGGAGGAGGAGGAGGAGATGGTGAATGTGAACATTGAAAGAAGACATCACAGACGGTGGGGAGGAGGAGTGAAGTGGAGGCCGGGACAGCGATTCTCTTCTGAAGGTCTACGAGACAGCAACAACAACAACAACAACAGCAACACTATATTAAGACTACAAAACATGCAGATGTCATACCTATACTCAACCAGAATGTCAGATTATGGTAGAGAGGGGAGAATTTGGAGAAAAAGACACAAAAAAACCCACATCAGGTCATCATCCTCAACATCATCGTTGTCATTGTCATCATTGTTACTGCCATCATCATTGCTGCTGTCATCGTCATCATTGCCGTTGTCGTCATCGTCTTCGTCATCATGATATTAGCATCCACATTTCCAGTGCTTGCATGTCTTGGACGGAATTGGCTATGTCAGATTTTCCAAAGCAGAATGCCTTTCCTGTCACCAACCTTTACTTGATTCTCTGTGTCAGGACATCATCGTACGTATGTATACGACTATATGTGTGCTTTTGTTTTGTGTGTGTTTGTCTACCTATCATCACTTGACAGCCGGTGTTGGTGTGTTTATGTTCCTGTAACTTAGCGATTTGGTAAAGAGACCAATAGAGTAAGTACTAAGCTTTAAAAATAAGTCCTGGTGTCGAACTGTTCAGCAAAAACACTTTTAAGGCAGTGCACCAGCATGGCCACAGTCAAGTGACTGAAATAGGTAAAAGAAATATACGCACACACACATACATATAAACACAAACACACACACGTGTGTGTGAGTGCAGTCTGATCAGAGAGCCTCTAAGTGGTTGTTCAAATTGCTAGACAAACCAACCATCTCCAACTTGAATTGCAGCCTAATGTTGTTTTAAATAAAGGTGCCATCAGGTAATGTAGTCCTTCATTGACCCCTTACCTCCACCTCTTCTCCAAGAGCTAATCACACCTTTGATCATAGGCTGCTGAGACCCCCTTCGGTCATGACTGTCCATGGGATTGCACCTAGAAAGTTACCTTCCCAGGCACAAGTCTGGGCAAGGTTGTTTATGGAAGACCAGCAGTCATTCATCCATGCATACCATCCACCCTTTTCCATGCCACGGATGTTATCCAAGGGAAAGGCAAAGGTGCCGATACAGCTTGGCACCTGTGACGTCGCAACTCATTTCTACAGCTGAGTGAACTGGAGCAACGTGAAGTAAAGTGTCTTGCTCAAGAACACAACATGCAGCCCGGTTCGGGATTTGAACTCACAACCTCGCGATCGTAAGCTCGACGCTCTAACCACTGAGCCATGCGCCTTCACATAGGCAGTGGGCCTAATTAAAACCTTTCTGGGGTTAAAGAACAACAACAACAACAACAACAACAACAATAATAACAAAGATGGTCTTACCTCCATGTAGTGCCAGATGGAAGGACAAAGCTCCTACAACAATTATCTTCACCTTTTAATGTCCATCCTCCGTGCTGACATGGGTTCAATTGTTTGAGAGGATTCGACAAGCCTGAGTGCTGCCATGTGCTCTGTCCACTTTGGGATGGTTTCTACAACGGCGTGTCCTTCCTAAAAATAATAAATGATAACAATAATAACAACAGTAATAACAATAACTGTTTCTACTAAAGGCACAAGGCCTGAAAAATTGAGGGGAAGGGACTGGTCAATTACATCGACCTTCCCCAGTGTTTTACTGGTACTTATTTAATCAGCCCTGAAAGGATGAAAGGCAAAATCAACCCTGGCGGAATTTGAACTCAGAATGTAATGACAGGCAAAATACCGCTAAGCATTTCGTCCAGCTTGCTGCCTTAATAATAATAATAATAATGATAATAATAATAATAAACTCTGGTTTTACTGGTCACAAGGGCTAATATAAAATCAAAAACATGAAAGGACAAACACAGGATGATAAAAACAAAGGGTTTTGCGAAAAAGAAAGGTCCGTGTAAATATATGATAACAAGAGAAATATAACAAGTAAAACTCCCAATAATAATAATAATAATAATAATAATGATAATAATGACAACAATAATAATGATACCAGGTATAATCTTTTCTGCTATGGGCACAAGGCTTGAAATTTGGGAGAAGGGATTAAGTCAGTTTCATTGACCCCAATGTGTAACTGGTACTTATTAATCAACCCTGGTGGAATTTGAACTCAGAACGTAGCAACAGACAAAATACTGCTAAGCATTTCACCCAGCATGCCAACGTTTCTACCAGCCCGCTACCTTGTTAATAATAATAATAACAATAACAATAATGGTTTCAAATTTTGCCACGAGGGCAGCAATTTTTGGGGAGGGAACTTAACAGTTCAGCAAAATGAACCAATAGAGTCAGTTCCAGGCTTAAAAAACAACTACGAGTGGATTCGTTTTGACTAAAAACTCTTCAAGGTGGTGCTCCAGCGTGGCCACAGTCTAATGGCAAATAAGTAAAAAAACAAAAAGCAGACTATCGGACATTGTTGACACCTCTGATCACAATGCACTTCCTCGCCATGCTGGAGCTTTCGAATGATGCCACACCCTTGCTGGTTAGGCAAGCAACCCAGCATTCTCTTGGAATGGGACCATTAGTCCATTGCAGGATGGCCTGTGTACAACAGAGTAGACTGGGGCAATGTGAAATAAAGTGTTTTGCTCAAAGACACTATGTACTGCTGGTATGGAAATTGAAACCATGGTCATGTGATTGTGAATGCAGCACCCTAACCACTAAGCCATGCCGCCTTCACCTCATACTTCCGAACCACCTTGTTCCAGGTTCAGTCCCACTGCGTGGCACCTTGGTCAATGTCTTCTACTATAGCCTCAAGTCAACCAAAGCATTGTGAGTGGTTTTGGTAGACAGAAACTGAAAGAAGCCTCTCGTATATATATGTATTTATGTGTGTTTGTCTGTGCTTGTCCCCCCGCCGCTATTGCTTGACAACCAATGTTGGTGCGTTTACGTCCTTGTCACTTTGCAGTTCAGCAAAACAGACCGATAGAATAAGTACTACGCTTACAAAGAATAAATCGTGGGGGGGGGGGGCGCGATTTATTCAACTAAAACCATTTAAGGCAGTGCTCCAGCACGGTCGCACCCAAATGACTGAAACAGATAAAAGAATAAAAGAATGATGATGACGATGATGATGATTTTTTCATGTGAAAAACAGCAGAAATATTTCAGTTTTGACTTTGATCAACTTACACCTTTATGTTTTTAACCGGAATTTCAAGAGTGCGTGTGTGAGTGAGAGAGAGAGCAGAAGTGAAAAGAAGAGTGAGAGGAGAGAGAGAGAGAGAGAGATGCACACACGCATGCATATGTGTGCATACACAGAAATATGACTGAAGCGAAATTACATATGAAGGTCATGACCTCCATTCAGGCAGTATGTGCTTGTGTGAGAGATTCACTATTAATTTTTACACACACACACAGAGGGAGGTGGGGGGTGGGGTGCAATATTAAAACAAAAGAAAAAATGCAATTCAATGCCAAGACTCATGTAGTTAACACGTGTCGGCTGTAGTTGATATATGTATATTAATATTAATTAGCATGATAACATATGCTAGAGTATACATATATATGTGTGTGTGTGTGTGTGTGTGTGTGTGTGTGTGTGTGTGTGTATATATATATATATATATATATATATATATATATATATATATTGTTGTACTTGGGGATGGTCATATTGCCAGTTTAGCCAATAAAAACACACGCACTGTATATTTGGTGTTAATTTGCTTCAGCTTTATATTACATTAATCTTAATCTTATTTCGGCCAGAGTTCTTTCGTCACACTTCTGTGACCTCATCAGTGGTCCTTTGTTTCCTTCCTTCTTATGTGTGTCTCACCTTGCTAAATATCAGCCATTTTGTGTATATATATATATATATATATATATATATATATATATATAAACACATACATACATACATATAAATACACACACATACATATAAATACATACACATATACATACATACATATAAATATATATAAATACATACACATACATACATATACATGCATACATATACATACATACACATACATATATAAATACTTACACACATACATACATATATATATAAATACATAAACATATATATAAATACATACACAAACATGTGTGTGTGAGTGTGTATTCTTTTATTCTTTTACTTGTTTCTGTCATTTCACTGTGGCCATGCTGGAGCATGTTTGAAAGTGTTGGTTGAATATCGGTTATGCGATGATGCTTGATCGCGTACATATTTAATCCTAACACTCTCAAATTTATATCTCGAAATGCTGCACTGAAGATAGGAAATAAGTAAGTAATTATTACTTTACTTTAATCTTGAAACACGCGTTCTTGTCCCATTTTGTATTATTATTATTATATATATATGTATATATATATATATATATATATATATATATATAACAATAAGAAAATGGAGGGGAATAGGTGATATTCATCAACTTGCAGAAATTGTATAGTGTCAATTTACCTGTTTATTTGTTAACTAAGAGGACAATAATAACAATATACAAACACATGCAACATATTATGTCATATCAGTAATTGAAAAGGACATCTAGTGACCGAAAATGGGACAATGGCTTACAGCTGTTTCAGTTTAGAGGTGACATTCCTCATTCCATCTATATAACTCCAGTAGGCTGAAGTAATTGATGGATGAAATAGAGTGGGTTGCATTCACAATCCCTAACTTTCTTGGATATATATATATATTGTAATAATAACAATAATCCTAGGATGGAATCTATTAACATTCAGTGCATTGCTATATGTGTTTCCACAAATCACATGTCTCTTAAGATCACAGTGTAGTCTGTGGTATCCATGGGCATCTGGTTGATCATGATCATTGATTTATTTCTTCAGGTGATATATCATTGATGGATGTTTAACAGGGAATGCTTACCTCTTTTGACCAGTGCAAAGGTTGATTGAATCACACATACACACACACACACAAATATATGTGTGTATTTCAGAAAACAAAGGAAATCTTGAATGCAGAATAACTGTGAAAAACAGCTTAGAAGACTGGGAAAATGCCCTTAGAAAATGGAAAATGTGGTAGCAAGCTGCTACACAGAATTGAACTGGGCACCTCTGGAATTCTGGTTGAGTGCTCTGTGCCTTTGTATCTGTGTGTTTCTTATTCATATCTTTACTCTATTATCTGTTGAACTACATACCACACATATGTATTTCTATCTATCTATCTATCTATACACACACATATCTATGTATGGGAGTGGTGGAGAGAGATATGTATGTGAGTATGTATTTATTTACTCATACCCAATTTAGGGTACAATGCTTTATTTACGCATGAATGTCCAGTTAAATACGAGATTTGCAAAAGAAAAATACTACCTTTTAACCTGTTTAACTGGTTAACATGTTTCTCAAAGCATATACACACACATTATATGCATATATATATATATATACATACACATGTGTATAGATGTGTGTGGAGATGCATGGCTTAGTGGTTAGAGTGTTGCACTCATGATTGCGAGATCATGGTTTCAATTCTCAGACCGGGCACTGCATTGTGTCCTTGAGCAAAACATTTCATTTCACGTTGTTCTGCGATCATTTCAGCATCTGAATATGTGGCACCCGTTGCACCTGTACAAGTAAATGTTGATTTGATAGAGGTAGTGAGCTTATGTGCAACACAAGCATTTGTTCACTATAAACAAATCCCCTGTGTGGTTGTTCGACAAGAAATTGCCAAACCCCTCATACGTTATGTAACAAGGGGAGAGTCCATGATACATATGTGTATATATACATATAAGGATGACTAAGACTATATTAGTCTTTAAACAGTAAGTGTTGTATATGTGTGGCAAAGAGGCAAGAAACAAAAAATTCCCCCCCTTTTTAGGGGGTTAAGTTTTATACTTATTTTCACTTCAAATAAGTTCAAAAACTATAATAATTGTTAATCTGTTGCTGAATAAAATTTACAATCTCATTATCAAAAACTGCCATTAAAATATTGAATTTTCTTTGATGATGACCATATCCCTGTAAAGTTGTTGATACATCAATTGATGATGTCTGCTGCTTTAAGGGTTAAACTGGGTACTTAAGGATAACTTGCTGGTGTTAAACTGGGCACTCGGGGGCCAGCTGTTGGTTGTTTAACTGGGCACCCAAGGACCAGCTGTTGGTTGTTTAACTGGGCACCCAAGGACCAGCTGTTGGTTGTTTAACTGGGCACCCAAGGACCAGCTGTTGGTTGTTTAACTGGGCACCCAAGGACCAGCTGTTGGTTGTTTAACTGGGCACCCAAGGACCAGCTGTTGGTTGTTTAACTGGGCACCCAAGGACCAGCTGTTGGTTGTTTAACTGGGCACCCAAGGACCAGCTGTTGGTTGTTTAACTGGGCACCCAAGGACCAGCTGTTGGTTGTTTAACTGGGCACCCAAGGACCAGCTGTTGGTTGTTTAACTGGGCACTCAGGGACCAACTGTTGGTTGTTTAACTGGGCACTCAGGGACCAACTGTTGGTTGTTTAACTGGGCACCCAAGGACCAGCCGTTGGTTGTTAAATTGGGCAACCAAGGACGAGCTTTTAGGGTTAACCCTTAAATGGCAGGAAAGGGTTGCATGACTGTACATGTCAAACAGGTAAAAAACAAAATATCTCTTTTTCTTTTCCTTAAGGGTCATTATAATCATATATATATATATATATATATAAGAATTTAAGGATTGGAGAAAATGCATGTTATAATTGCATACTTTATTCCTACATATGTTTCAAAGGATTACAACCTGTGTGATCCATAGGGATCTTTGATATTAAAATCGGTCATAATGTCTTACGTTTAAGATGATTCCCATGCTTTCCCTGATGAGAAGGTTACAATTTTAATATCAAAGATCCCTATGGATCACACAGGTTGTAATTCTTTGAAACATATGTAGGAATAAAGTATGCAATTATAACATGCGTTTTCTCCAATCCTTAAATTCTTAAATATACTCAAATACCCAAAATTTCAAGGAGTTCCTGCCTTAAAAACAGGAGCTAACCACAGTTATTTTGTGTTCTTTGCTACATTGGTTTCTATTAACCCATTTATTCTATCAGAAGAATTTTTATTCATTAAGATAGAAGAAATACACATAATTATATATATATATATATATATATATATATATATATATATGATAGATAGATAGAATTCACAAAAAAACAAAAGACGAAGACAGATGGTGTAGACAACAAACAGATGTATTAGTATAACGCTCGGGAACTGAAAAAGTCTTTAATGTTTCAAGTCTACGCTCTGCCACAGAAAGGAACACAGAAAGAGACAAGGAGAGAGAAAAAAGAATGTGTGGTGGCTAGTGATCTATCATAATTAATCTGGTGTTTGGAACATGAATTAACAGGAAGTTTTAATGGAAGATTTTAGCGTAGATAACTTCAAAACAGGAAGTCTGTATCACAGGGCAAGTGGCAATCTCAGGCAGGTTGATATTAAAAAGGGTTAAATGTGCAGGCTGTTCAGTAGCCATGGGTTCAATTCCTGGTCCGCACAATGTGTTGTCCTCTTGAACAACGCCCTCCATTTCCCACTGCCCCCACCGTCTATTCCATTGAATAGTGAGTATCAGCTAAGTGTTGATGCTACTCTCACACCCTCTCTTTTTTGTCCTCCCTTGGTCAAAAGGTGAGTGAGCTGCGAGGCTATCTTTATGCCAGCTCATGACTACACAACAAAAGTATATTTACCTATTAATACCCCAATTTTTTTTTTATCTAATTTATCACCAAAAATCCAACTTTATCTGATACAAAATATATATATAAAAATTTTATTACAATATTTGAAAGACACCCCAGTCTTGATGACTGACTACAGGTATCTCAGAAACATACAGGTGTTGAAGAAATATGATGGACTATCCTTCTGGTCCTAAAAAAAAGGACCATGGGTGCTTATGAGTTAAAGGTTAGCATGTTTGCAGGGGTCAGACATACTAAGAAACGGATTTTCTAAGGCTGGATTCCCTTCTAGTTTCCAATTAAGGTAATATTTTCCTAAAAGTGGACATTTCATGGAAGACTGGAAACAAATGATACCAAGTACAACAACAACAACAACAACAATCCTTTCTACTAAAGGGACAACACCTGAAATTTCAGGGGAGGGGACTGGTCGATCACATTGACCCCAGTACTTGACTGGTACTTAATTTATCAATCTTGAAAGGATGAAAGGCAAAATTGATCTTGGCAGAATATGAATAATAATAATAATAATAATAATAATAATAATAATCCTTTCTGCTACAGGCACAAGGCCAGGAATTTTTGGGGAGGGAGAAAGTCGATTAGATCAGCCGCAGTTTCACTGTTACTTAATTTATTGACCCTTGAAAGGATGAAAGCCAAAGTCAACTTCAGAGGAATTTGAATAATAATAATAATAATAATAATAATCCTTTCTGCTACAGGCACAAGGCCAGGAACTTTTGGGGAGGGAGAAAGTCGATTAGATCAGCCCCAGTTTCACTGTTACTTAATTTATTGACCCTTGAAAGGATGAAAGCCAAAGTCAACTTCAGAGGAATTTGAATAATAATAATAATAATAATAATAATAATAATAATAATCCTTTCTGCTACAGGCACAAGGCCAGGAACTTTTGGGGAGGGAGAAAGTCGATTAGATTGGCCCCAGTTTCACTGTTACTTAATTTATTGACCCTTGAAAGGATGTAAGCCAAAGTCAACTTCAGAGGAATTTGAATAATAATAATAATAATAATTGCAAAAATTAGCATTACTTGGAACTGCATGCATATTACGTAAATACTTGTGACTTTGACAGACAGTACAAAGCCCCGGTAGATACAATATCTTCAATCAACAACGTCATGATATTGGATACTGTGTGATGTCTTAAATAATAATAATAATAATAATAATAATAATAATAATAATAATAATAATGATAATAATGATAATATTCCTTTTCAAAGTAGGCACGAGACCTGAAAGTTTAGGAGAGGGAGAAAAGTCGATTACATAGACTCCAGTGTTTGACAGATACTTACTTTATCGACCCTTAAATGGAATGAAAAGTAAAGTTGAACCTGGCAGGATTTGAGCTCAGAACATAGAGGCAGACAAAATGCCATGAAGAATTTTGTTCAGCATGCTTGTGATTCTGTCAGCCGTCTTACTATATGAATAAAGTGAATTCCAAGAGTCCTAATATACCCTTTTAGTCAATGAGTGTCTTCAGATGAACTGGCTACAACACCCAAAGCATCTTGGTTCTAGGGCATCTCAACCATCGAGGAAGGTTGCAATGTAGACAATGGCAGCAGTCATGGCCTAGATGCTGCCCCCAGTCACATTAGAATGTAAAAAATTAAGGGCCAAAAGATTGGGGTGTAGGGCTTATAACACCCAAAGCATCTTGGTTCTAGGGTGTCTGAACCATTGAGAAAGGTTGCAATGTAGACAAGGGCACAGGAAAATGGCAGCCATCATGGCCTAGATGCTGCCTCAAGCCGCATTAGAATGTAAAAAAATTAAGGGCCAAAAGATTGGTGGGTAGGGCTTATTCCCTCCCTAGAGTTTCCTGCTATATGATGTTCTAATAAATTCTCTTTTACAGCTTTAAGTTAATTCTGTTTTATCATATATCTTTTTTACATATTTCAGTCACAGGGCTGTGGCCATCCTGGGGCACCATCTTGAAAGGCTAAGTCAAACAGATTCATCCCAGCACTTCAAGTCTGATACTTATTCCATCTGACTCTATTTGCTGAGATTCTAAGTTACAGGGATGTAAACAAACCAGCACTGACTGTCAGGGAGTGACTGGACGCATACACATATAAACATAAATGTCTACTAAATGTGGAAGTCTTTCTATGGTTGTACTGCCATGCAGTGGGACTGAACCCAGACCCATGCGACTGGGAAGCATACTTCACGCCACACAGCCACACCTGTGCTTCACAATTACGCTTACAATTTTCTCTAAAATATTTAAAAAATTTGGCCTTTTGAATATTTGCTCTTTCAAGCTTTCAGTATTTTGATATGTAGGTCATTGGAATTGGACCTTCTCACAACCATTTGGCCAAATTCCAAATGATTTTGAAAACATGAATACCAAACGCTTCAGAGCACCAAATCAGAAAAATAATGAATTTTGGGATGTTTTAGAGAAAAATTATAAGGAGTGTGCCGATGAAAGACATTTGTTTGCCGTGTTAAAATATACGTGTATAGACAAACACACAAATATAAGTATGTATGTTTTATATATATATATATATATATACATATATAAAACATACATATGTCTCTTGGACTTATGTTGTCCTTGTCTTATTGATTTGTCCTATATATATATATAATTATATATATATATATATATATATATATATATTTATTTTGTATGTGTAATATAACATGTTAGAGAAATACCATTGGTTTCATGTATATACACACAAATATGTACACATATACATAAAATATATATGTACATATATATATATATACACACAAACACACGAATATATATGGATATATATACACACACACAAATATATGTACACATATATATATGTATACACACAAATATATATGTACATATATATACAAATATATATGTACATATATATCTATACATATATACATATATATATATGCGCACAAATATATATGTACTATATATATATAAACACACAAATATATATGTACATACACATATATATGCACACATACACACACATATATATATGTACATATATATACACACACACACACACATATATATGTACATATATATACACACACACATATAGATATGTACATATATATACACACACACATATAGATATGTACATATATATACACACACACATATAGATATGTACATATATATACACACACACATATAGATATGTACATATATATACACACACACATATAGATATGTACATATATATACACACACACATATAGATATGTACATATATATACACACACACATATAGATATGTACATATATATACACACACACACATATGTACATATATACACACACACACACATATATGTACATATATATACACACACACACACACATATATGTACATATATACACACACACACATATGTACATATACACACACACACACACATGTACATATACACACACACACACACATGTACATATACACACACACACACACATATATATATATATATATACACACACACACATGTATATACACAAATATATATGCACACACACACATGTATATACACAAATATATATGCACACACATATATATACACAAATATATATGCACACACATATATATACACAAATATATATGTACATATATATACACGCACACAAATATATATGTACATACATATAAGTACACATATACAATTTCATTCTATACATTATACCACATATTCTACATGCAATAAACATACATTACTACACATATTTATACACACCATTCGTTATACATAATGCAAATTACTTCATAAGTTACATACAAATACCTATATACACATTATATTCTGTTGACTGTGTATATATGTATCACAAAAGCAGACAGTAACCTTCTCATTTGACTTATTAGAAATAGCAGCTAAAGTCATTCATAATATAAACCCATGTACAAAATATGCTACTTTGATCTGCATGTGTGTGTGATCAATATAAAGCTGACTTAGGGTGAAATCACAAGATCTGTGCGCTTGTCCTTTCGATGAAGGGCCCTGCTTAGTTCACCACATCCTTCCTCTTTTTCACAGCAAAAAAAATATTTAAAATGTCTTGTCAGTTTGCCTCGTGGTCCCAGGTTGGGTATGGAATTTACTGTAAAGATTTATAAACCTGTCAAACCCCAAGTGCGGGGGAATGAAATTTGCTTAAGAAATACAAACCCAATTTGTCTGGAGGATGTTCAAAGCATTTACATTGCTGTCCCCACCAATCTTAAAAGAATGTGCTTGCACCCCCACTGTTCTTGAACTTGTGTCAGACCCCTTTTCCTTGAGGGCCTTACCTAAATTATCATCATATGTTTCCTATTTTTCATGGCAAAAAAAAAAAAACTAAAATGGCTTGTCAGTCTGTCTTGGGCTCTCAGGTTGTGTACTGAAAATATTTATAAATCTGTCAAACCCTAAGTGTGGGAAATGAAATTTGCTCAACCCTTTAGCATTTAATCTGGCCATATCCAGTCCAAATATCCCACCTGTTTTATGTTAAAACTGACCAGATCCAGCCTCTCGCACCTACCCTACAATGTCATTCTAAAAATATACAAACACACCATTGAAATCTCAATGCTGCAAGATAATGTATGATTAATCCATAACAATGTTGGCATCTGGAAGGGCATCCAGCCGTAGAAACCGAGCCCAGTCAGATTGGAACCTGATGCAGCTCTCCAGCTTACCAGTTCCAATTAAACTGTCCAACCCATGCCAGCATAGAAAACAAACGTTAAATAATGATGATGATGAAGATATATATATATACAATAAGCTTAACTACAGAATTGTGCCTCATGCCCAACTTCGCTTCCTCATAACTTTTGGTAAAGCAAATATGTTTCATATGGTGTGTGCATATATATATATATCTTTATCTTATGATATTTTCTTTGTTTTATATTATACTCATTTATTGTGCTTTTAATTATAAATTTTTCGGTATGTGATAATGGATTTTCATCGATGAGTTCTTCAAACTTGGTTCTTTTCCCTAAAACTATATATTTTATATATATTATAATCTATAAAGCTCAATTTAATTTTAATTTTTTATAAATTGATTTTAATTGAGTTTTTACCTGTAATTTTGGATTTTGTCCCTAATATTATTATAATTATATATATATATATATATATATATATATATATATGGCTATCCTTCAATAGAACTCGCAGAAATGTCATTTTTGATCAGCTAATATGGCTATTGTGCCAGGTTTGCTATAATTGTCTAATCTCTCCCCTCAAAACTACAAGCCTTGTGCCAAAACGGCAAGCAGACAAAATCGTTAGTGTATCGGACAGAATGTTCAGCGGCACTTCTTCCGGCTTCTTGACATTCTGAACTGAAATTCAGTTGAGATTGAATAAATGACTTGGCCACTCCTGCAAAATTTCAGGCCGTGTGCCTATCGGAGGTCATTGTCATCATCATTATTATTATTATTATTATTATTAAGGAGGGGAGCTGGTAGAAACGTTAGCACGCCGGGCAAAATGCTTAGCGGTAGTTCGTCTGTCTTCATGTTGCGAGTTCAAATTCCGCCGAGGCCGACTTTACCTTTCATCTTTTTGGGGTCGATAAATTAAGTACCAGTTGGGCAATGGGGATCGATGTAATCGACTAGTCCCCCTCCCCACAAATTTCAGGCTTTGTGCCTATAGTAGAAAGGATTATTTATTATTATTATTATTATTCAGGCGGCGAGCTGGCAGAATCGTTAGCACGCCGGGTAAAAAGCTTAGTGACATTTGCGGCCGTCTTTACGTTGCGAGTTCGAATTCCGCTGAGGTCGATTTTGCCTTTCATCCTTTCGGTATCGATAAAATAAGTACCAGACGAATACTGAGTTGATGTAATCGACTTATCCACCTCCTCCGAAATTGCCGGCCCTGTGCTAACATTTGAAATCATTATTGATCGGCAAAGTTACAAAGTGACTCAGGGACTGAGAGTTTCGTACGAATCTTGTTCTATTCCTCCAGTTTGTTCACGTACATGTGTGTGTGTGTGTGTGCGCGTATATATGTATATACGAGAGGGGTGCTGAAAAGTCCCTGGCTTCAAGGGTGTCATGAAAGGCCTGGTTGGAGGCCCAACCTTCCAGAGTTCTTTTACAGAGCTTATAAAAACTGAAGGACCATTGCAATAAGCGTTGTGAATTTGATAGAAAAATACGTTGAATGGAATCATAATTTATAGAGCCTCCTGTAATTTCTTTTTACCCAAAGCCAGGATCGTTTAGGAACCCCTCGTAGAGTTATGTATATATAGTGCGTGTGTTTAATTGCCAAAACATGACCACTCCAAGCACAACAATATATATATCCAACGAGTTTAGGGTCTGATGAAAAGCTGTAAAGCCAAGCGCTTTAAGAACGTGGCCCATAAACCGGCCATATCTGTCTTTATCTGTATACTAACCCTAAACACCGGGTGTACATATTCTTTACTTTCGCCATATATATATATATATATATATATATATATATATATAATTACACTTCAATTCTAGCAAAAAGGCCGTGTGTGGCATAGCTGTTTGCGTCTCTTTAAATTCTGGTTTCGAATCGTACTGGGTGACGATGGTGGATGCAGAGCTAAGTAAGGGGTTGGTGGGTTGGTGTCGGTCGATAAAATGAATGACAAAACTGAAATGTAAGATAGGTAATGATTTGAAGGCAATTTGACTGCTAATTATAGTAGATCGCGCGATCAGGAACAGGCTTATTGAGATATCCATCTACTATCTCTCTGTGCGTGAATGTGTGTACGTACATGTGTGTATGTATATATGTATAGTGTTATAAATATATATAAGTATAACTACACAAATGTGCCCCAGTGTCTATGTATATGTGTGTGTAAATATATAAGTATAAAGGCATACCTACTCAAGTGTGTCCCTGTATATGTGTGTATACATACATGTATATCTACAACACACACACACACGTATATATATATATGTTCATCCACACACATATGAACAAATATACGTGCGCGTGTGTGTGTGTGTGTGTGTGTGTGAAAGAGATTTACTTCGAGTTAAGTGAAGCATCGATCGTGTAGACGACCTGTGAGCAGATACATTCCAGCTATGATCATCCCATCGATAAAAGAATGAAAAAAATAGACACATTACATTAAATCAACTCTCACTCCCTCCACCTCTTCCTTGCACCCACATTAATTTGTGGCCTTGTCCCACTAAGTGGTAATATTAGACTTTAACGTTCCAAAAAAAAAAAAAAAACACTCGGTAAGACAGGAATATCAAGGTTTAAAGTAGATAAAAAAGAAACATGATATAATAATAATAAAAAAAACAGTTTTCTTTTTTTTTATATATTTCACACACATTGATCATCGACTGAAATTTAATTTCATTTAATTATCACCTCAATAATTGATAATTTAGTTATGAATTATATATCCTTCAAACAACATACATAATCATTTAAAACATATATATACGAAACCTAGGGATTATAACGTTAAAAGGTTTGCCACAAAATGATTAATAAAATAAAATAAAATACTATATATATATATATATATATGAATGTGTGTGTATTATTTTTGCTCTAGGTAAGTAGTGATTGAGCAGACTTATGACTAACACGATCAAGCAAACATAATTATCACCCCGGCATTTTTTTCCCTCTCATTTTTTTCAGTCATGGTATTCCTAGGACTACATCAGCCAACGTGTCCTTCTTATTTTTCTCTTCTTTTTTAAAAAATTAAAATACAGTGCTAGGGCGTATGTTTCTTTTTTTTTTTTGAGAAAGAGACAGAGAGAGAGAGAGATTTCGCTGTTATTTCTAGCAACATTAGTAACCCCTCCCCATGTGGGTATATGAATACAACACATATATAAGTATATATATATATATTTATATATATAAACGAAAGAAAGGGTACTCACCTTCAGATCTGTTACATATGTGGTGTATCATGTATGTGTATATATATATATATATATATATATATATATATATATATATATATGTATATATATATATATATGTATGTATGTATATATATATATAAAGTACGTATTTTAGACATCAGTCAGGTGAAAATGCAGGAGAGAAGGTGAAAAAATGTATGTCCATGATCTAGTTTTTATACAAACACCACAATCGTATGAAATTAAATAAGCATAAAATATGATATGGAAAAAAAAAAAATTTATGATTTGATACAGTGCGTGTCAGCTGCCTCGTGGTCAAATCTATCCTTGTAATATATATATATATATATATATATATATATATATATATATATATATGAGTGTGTGTGTGTAAGAAGTATATATTTATGTATGTATAATGATTTTTCCACACCTCTCAACAGAAAAGCAGTTGTAATATAAGAGTGAGTGAGAAGAGGAGGAGGAGAGAGTGATTTGAACTCCGCTCCCTCTTTCTACTTCTTCCTCTCTTTCCTATCTTTAGATCTAGGTGAGTGTGTATGCGATTGTGTGAGTAAATGTGTGAGTGTGAGAGTAAGTGCGAGTGTGAGTAAGTGAGTGTGTGTGTGTGATGTGAGGAGGGAAAGAGGTGTGTGTTATAACAATAGGTATCACGTGACGTGCAGTAAAGCGACTCGACACGACGGACTGGCTGTGGTCGTCTGGAGAGTAAGAGTAGTAGTAGTGTGAGAAGTTTTGGAGTAGAAGGAGTAGGAGGGAGAATGAAGTGAATGGAGGAAAATCAGAGAGAGGAAAGTGAATGGGAGAGGGAGAAAAGGAAAGAGAGAACTGAGAGGAGAATAGGAGGGAAGGAGAGGAGAAAAGGAGGGAAAGGTGGTTAGAAAAGGAGAGTGATAGGAGAGAAAGGAGAAACAGAGAGTGAGATAGAGGGAGAAATAGAAAGGTAAAGAAAAAAGGTGAGAGACAATAGAAAAGAAAAAGGGGAGGAGAGTGAGAGTGAAAGGTAAGAGGAAATATGAGAGCGAAGGATGAGTGGCAAAGGGAGAAAAGAGAAAAATGTGAGGGAGGGAAGAGAGTAAGCGGCGCGGAGAAAGAAGCGAAAACCTGATAGACAGAGGTAGGAGTGAGGGAGAGAGAGTGGCAAATGGTGAAAGGATTGAAAGAATGAGAGAGGGAGAAGAGTAGTAGAAGGTAAAAAGGTGGCAAAGAGAGAAGAGTGAGGAGGTTAAAGGTGAAAGGATAGAATGTGAGGGACGTGGGAGAGTGAGAGAGACAATGAGGTGAAAGGATGGAAAGAATTCGAGAGGCAGAGGAGTGAGAGGCAAAAGGTGAAAGGTTAGAACATGCGAGAGAGGGTGGAGAGCGTGTGGTAAAAAGGTGAAAGGATAGAAAACGTGAGAGAGGAAGGAGAGAGAAGAAGAGCAATTGGGAAAATTAAAATAAAATGGCGAATCTATGGACGGTTAAAGAGGTATAGAGACAGAGAGATAACCAGATATAGGCGAATAGATACACACATACATCCATAGATATACACAACATACAATATATATACATATATAGATATGCACGCACACACAAAGGCGTGCAAACACATGCAAGAGAAGGAGAGAGAGAGAAGCATTGGCAGAATGTGAGAAGAAGAAGACGAGATGGAAAATGGAAGTAAGAGAAAGAGGTCATGATATAAGGGCGATAGATAGATAGAAAGTGAGAGGAGAGAAAGATATATAGAGACGTAGAAAGAGAGGGGGGAAGGACAACCAAAGAGGGAGGAATATGTGTGTGTGTTTGTGTGTGTGTGCGTGTCTTGTGTGTATGTGTATTAATATTTTTGTGTGCGTGTGTAGAAAGACTGTTAAGAGCGTAAGTGAGAGAGATTTGGTGAAAGCAAACTAAAATGAGAGAGAGAGAGTGAAAGACGGTGAAAGAGATAAGGGAGTGAGTGAAAGAGAGAAGAGAGGGCGACACGGATAGTAAGGGAGTAAGTGAAAGAGAGACAATGAAAGAGAGAGAGGGGGAGAGATAGAGTGAAAGCAAACTAAAATGAGAGAGAGAGAGTTAGAGACGGTGAAAGAGATAAGGGAGTGAGTGAAAGAGAGAGAGAGAGAAGAGAGGGCGAAACGGATAGTAAGAGAGTAAGTGAAAGAGAGAGAGAGAGAGGGAGAGGGGGAGAGATAGAGAGAATAGAATAGTACAAGAATGGGACAGAAAGAGGAAAGATAATTGGAGAGGAAATATTGTAGGACAGCGTGTTTGGTAATTTCGGTGTTCTCGGGGTTTTGTCCTGGATAGAAAGACAGACAGACAGACAGACAAATAGATAAAACGACAGATAGACAGATAAAGAGAGAGAGAGAGAAATAGCGAGAGAGAGAGATGGAGTGAAGGCAGTTTTTTTCTTTTCTTTTTTTTAAATAAAAAATCTTTTTTATATATATATCGCACGATTATTAAACGTTATGTGTGTGATTCTAGATTGCTCCCCCGACCCATGCAGTCCCAGTAATTTACTCACTGCCAGCGAAATGTACTGATATGCAAATGAGTGAAGCCATCGCATTTTTTCGTTTACATATTTTGTATAAGTTTGCTCTAAGTCGCCTTGTCTTTCTCCCCTCTTCTCTCTTTCTCTCATTCGTACACACACACACACACACACACACACACACACACACACACACACACACACACACACACATTCTTTTATTATTTTACTTGTTTCAATTGTTTGACTGCGGCCGTGCGGGAGCATTGCCTGAAGTGTTTTAGTCAAGCAAATCGACCCCAGGACTTATTTACAGGGAGGTAAACACACCAACACCAGTTGTCAAACGGTGATGGGGTGGGGCACAAACACAGACACAAAGACACATACAAGCACACTCGCATACGACGGGCTTCTTTCAGTTTCCGTCTACCAAATCCACTCACAAGGCTTTGGTTGGCCCAAGGCCTTAGTAGAAGACACTTGCCCAAGGTGCCATGCAGTGGGACTGAACTCAGAACCATGTGGTTGAGAAGCAAACCTCTTACCTCTACAGCCACGCTTTTATATATCTTATCGTATGTTTCGGTCATTAGTCCGCGACCATAGTGGAGCACCAACTTTAAAGATTTTAGTCAAACAAATCGATTCTAGTACTTAAAAGTGGTACTTATTTTATTGATTACCTTTGGCGAACTGCTAGGTTACAGAGATGCAAACAAATACCTGTTATCAAAGCAATCACAGAGAGAGAGAGAGAGAGAGAGAGAGAAAACAGGTTTCATTCACTGACAAGGAATTGGCTGACCCAGGGTATAGTAGAAAACATTTACCCAAGGTGTGTCGCGCGGTAGGATTGAACTCGGAACCACATGGTTGCAAGGCAAGGTTCTTCACCAGCACCTGCATACTCATACAAGAACCCGCCTCGCCACTCCCTCCCCCCAAAAAAACAATAAAAAGAAACAACAGCAAAAAAACGAAAACGAAACAAACAAAAAATAAAGACGTGATTGTTATTACGAGAACATCTCTGTTGGAGATTATGAATGACATAGGACTAAACAGAGATTTCACTGTTTGGTGCAGCTGTATTTAATAATAGTTTTGTTTTCTGTTCCCTTCGTCCCCAAACCCCTTATCTCTCCTTGTATCGCCCTACTCTATAGGTATTAGGCTTGACATTTTTGCAAGAAGGGGTCTATTTGATTATATCGACCTCTATTCCTATTCAGTATTATTAATCTGTTGTTACACCTCCGTTGTTCTAATCATTGATCCTTCTCTTCTGCCATTCTGTCATAACTATTCTACATTATCATTATTATTCTATATCACCTGTTTTTTTTTTCTCTTTCTTTTTGTTTTTTCTTCTCATTTTCTTTATGCATCCTACTATAGCCCCCGGCCGACCATAGCCTTGTGAGTGGATTTGGTAGACAGAAACTGAAAGAAGCCTGTCTTTACACACACACACACACACACACACACACACACACACACACACACACACACACACACACACACACACACACATATATAAGCTGCCTGGATTGTTAACAATCATTTACGGAGATATTGCTTTCTCAAATTGTGTGTGTGTGCGTATATATATATATAATATATATATATATATATATATATATATATAAAATTGTGTGTGTGTGCGTATATATATATATATATATATATATATATATATATCCTTCGTTCTTGCATCTTGTTTGCAAGATTACTTATCTGAAAGGCACTATGATTCTCCTGAGACACAACACACACACACACACACACATATATATATATATATATACATACAAACAAGCATGCACACACACATGTATGTGTGTGTGTATGTGTATCTTTGTATGTGTGTCTGTTCCTCAACACTGCTTGACGACTAGTGTTGGTTTGTTTACGGCCCTGTAACTTAATAGCTCGGCCACAAAAAGGTCCGATAGAATAAGTACCAGGCTTGAAAATAAGAAAAGCCCTGGGGTCAATTCAATCCGATCTAAAACCCCTTCAAGGTGGTGCCCCAGCATGGCCGCAGTCAAATGCTTGAAACAAGTAACAGGAAAAAGGCATCCATTCCTAATACTCAGACCTGAAAAGGCTGTACCGACGACTTGTCTTTTACAGAACCCTATAACACTGGGGACAAAAGGGGGAAGTAACTGCAATTCAGAGTTTTACTCCAACGGTAAGCAACGTACATCAAGATAGCGAGTTATCTCCCCTAAGAATATGCTTAACCCCCTGCCACACAATCCTATTCTGCAGTATTAATCGCTTATACTTGTTTTGTTTTAACCATTCTCTTATATATCTATTTGACGTTGATAAACTATTACTCTTGTTCAGTTCCATCATTTCATTGGATCTGTTATTCTGTTATACTTATTTGTTTAGTTTATTCTCTTCTTCTTCTAAATTATGATTGTGAAATTATGGCAAACGCCATGTTGTAGGACACTTATTGTAATGACGATTACGTGTCAATATATATATGTTACTTTGCCTGGCTAACTCACTCCGTCGCTGAAGTTATGAATTCAATAACCTGGTAGCTCAGCCACCAATTCTGATGATAAGAAAAAGGAAAGCGTATAACAGAGTGAGGAAGAAGAAAAGGGAGAAGAGGGAGGAACATGATAATATGTATGCATGTATGTATGGTTTTCTCGGACTACCTGCCCCTTCCTCCTTTCCCTCCTCTCTGGCCTATTTCCTTTTCTCGACAAAGAGCCATACTTGAAACGTCATTCCCCACTCCTAGTTTTCCATCTAAAACTTCCACTGAGTGTCAATCTAATAGATTCACTGTGTACAAAGGTCTAATTGACTTTTCTTGTTTTTTTCCTGTATTTTTATTTATTTATTTGCCCATATATATATATATATATATATATATATATATATATATATATATATATATATATATATATATGTACACATAATTTCTCACTGAACTTCTGAAATTGTTTCAGATAAAGCCTGCGTATAGTTTAACATATACAGAAGAATTAATTAATTAAACAATTAAGAAGGTTAACATTGCCCGAGTAATTAAGGTATTTGATTAGCTACTCACAACATCCTGCTGCACTTAGGGCACAGGCCATTGTATTTAAACACTACCCAGTTCATCTATCTTGGATATGACTTTCAACTAAATCTAGTAGCGGCGATCTGGTTTGGGAACTCCAGAGTTTTGGGAGTGAGGAACCACCCCTTAACCAATATTGTTCCCAGCGATGAAAAACATCATATAATACTCATAAAAGTATTGCCCCCTTTAAAAAACAAAACTGTTCCCTTGAAATACGCTCGGGACCACAGTCGACCAGTGACTTCATCCAAAAGTCGAAAATACGTACCAGATCAATTTAGTTCAGTTTTAGATTGGAGGCCATAAATCAGTTCAACAAACTGCCAAGAGTTGCTGCCGTAACAACTTGGTTTGGTGCCAGACCTCTTACCAGCGGCAGGGAAAGTGATAAAGCAACTCTATAAGTGTTTCGGCCCGTACCACCCACTCAAAGGTACGAAATGAGAACGGTCCAGTCTCCGACCATTGTCCACCAGCACCATTATCATTTCTGAACATTCTCAAAGCCAAGACTTTATGACATAATCCGAAAGCCACGAACACCAATGCTTGTGTGTGTGTGTGTGTGTATGCAAGACAGTATCGTCGAGTCAATCGCCCTTCCCCCAGCGCATTATTGGTATGCTATTTCATCGATTCCGGAATGATTATCAGCTAAGTTGACCTTGGTGAGATGTCAAACGCAGAAAGCAAAGAGGCAGTAACGAAACGCTGCAGAACATTTAATCCTGCATTCTAGTGTTTCTGCCCATTTCCCGCCCTAATAATAATAATAATAATAATAATAATAATAATTAGAGTAATTACAATCATGTCATTTAATCGTCAATTGGAAATATAATATTCGACATCTGAGATGCAACTTCCGCTGGGTTTTTATTTTTAAAATCAGCAAGATGTCGGTTACCATGGTAACGATTCATTCGCTGTCTCTCTCTCTCTCTGTCATACCACAACCACACGCGCACGCGCGCACACA
The DNA here is from genome assembly GCF_046866305.1 of Octopus bimaculoides. Taxonomy (NCBI): domain Eukaryota; kingdom Metazoa; phylum Mollusca; class Cephalopoda; order Octopoda; family Octopodidae; genus Octopus; species Octopus bimaculoides. The sequence continues at coordinate 31,440,385 of NC_142952.1, read as the reverse complement.
CACACACACACGTGCATATATGTTTACTCATATACATGCATATATATATATATATATATATATATATATATATATATATATATATATATATATACACGCACGCATACATATACTCAACTCATCTCCCTCTAATTATCGTTTTTACATTTTGTTTTTCTTTTTGTTTCTTTTGTTTTTTTGTTTTCCCAAAAACTCTAATGTTCCTCCTCCCCTTCCCCATCTTTTTTCTTCTCTTCTTTCTCCTCCCACCGCTCTACCTTATTTCCTCCCACTCTCTACCTTATCTCTTCTGACACTCACCCTGTCCTCTCTCTCTCTCTCTCTCTCTCTCACTCTGTCTGCCTGTCTGTCTCTCTGTTTATCTGCCTGTCTCTTTGTCTGTCTGTGTGTCTGTCTGTGTGTCTGTCTATCTGTCTGTCTATCTGTCTGTCTGTCTCTGTTTCTCTCTCTCTCTCTCTCTCTCTCTCTCCAAATACTGATTCTCCAATATCATTCAAACTGAGTGAAGTTCAGAAACGCAAAAGTACAACAACAACAACAACAACAACAACAACAGCAGCAGCAGCAGCAGTAGAAACAACAACAACAACTAGGACAACAAAAATGAGTACAGCAACAGCACATCCGAACCGGCAACAGCAAATCAACATGGAGACGTTATTTCCGTCGTTTGATCTCATACCTATTATTGACAGCTCGGCGAACGGATTGTTGGACTATAGTCTGAGAATAATTGGCATATAACATCACCACCTTTAGCAGAGTCCACTGTCTTGC